>NW_028274807.1:151955580-152259419 GCF_037043125.1 Eumetopias jubatus | reverse complement strand
ACATTTTGTGACTTACTTTTCACTTAGCATACTGTTTTTGAGGTCCATCCATATTGTAGCAGGTATCAGCACTTCATTTCTTTTTATGGCTGAAAAATATTACATATGAATATACAATGATTAGTTTATCCATTCATATATTGATGGACATTTGGGCTGTTTCCATGAACATTCATTTACAATTTTTGTTTGAACACCTGTTTTCAATTATTGTGGCTATCTACCTAGGAGCAGAATTGCCTAGTTACATGTAATTGTGTATTTAACTTTGTAAGGAACCAAAACTTGTTTTCAGTGAAGGGTTTTTGGTCAGAGAAAGCACCTGATATAATTTATGATTTAAAAGATTATTTTTAGTGCTACGAGAATAGTTTTCAGAGGATCAAGGCAGAAGCAATGAAACAATTCAGAATTTAACTTCAATCATCTTCCTTGAAGCAGCATATAAGCAATGGAGAATAGAGAGAAGTGTTCCAATTTAGGGTATTAAGGAAGAGCCATCAAGATTTGTTGATGGTTTAGACATGAGGGAAGGAAAGGTTGCAAGGATGATTGTAAAATATCTGGCTTAAGGAATTAGAAGATAGAATTGACCAATATTCTAGGTTGAGGTTATATAGGGGATATAACCAAGGGTTCATTGTTGTATATCTTAAATTAACAATATTTCTTCAACATCTGTATCAGATACCTATAAATATGTAACAAACTGCTAACCACAAAACTTTGTGGTTTATTTAGTTATGAATCTTTATGTTAGCAACTGGGTCTGAGTTCAGTCAAGTGGTTCCACAGGCTTCATTTGGGGTCACTTTTAGCTGCCATAGGCTAGTGGATTAATTGGGGCTGGTTGACCTAGGGTACCTCAGATGGGATAGATCATTTTCCTCCACATGGTCTTGTCCTCCAACAGACTATCCTAGGCTTTTTTTTTTTTTTAAGATTTTATTTATTTACTTTGGGAGAGACAGAGAGAGTGAATGAGAGCACAAGCAGGGGGGAGGGCCAGAGAGAAAGGGTGAAGCAGACTCCCTGCTGAGTAGAAAGACCAATGAGGGGCTAGATCCCAGGACCCTAGGATCATGACCTGAGCCAAAGGCAGACACTTAACAGACTGAGCCATCCAGGCACTCCGATCCCAGGCATTTTTATGTGGAAATTTCAGGGCAAGAAAAGAGAGAATGGAAACCGCAAGTTCCTTTGAGTTTTTGGCTCACATCTTATACAATGTCACTTATACTGCAAGCGACTGGTCAATGAAGTCACAGGTTCAACGAAGATTCAGTGGGGCAAAGAAGATTCAACCTCTTGATGGGACCATCAGCATCACACTGTAAAGATGTATATAAAGCAATGGTAGAATCAGTGGCTTTTAAAAAATAGTCTAATCTATCAAACCGTCAAAGTTGAGATATTGAAAATATAATCAGTTACAAGTTCCTGAAGTTCAGGAGGGAAGACTGGGCTAAGTGAATGGAGATTGATGAAGAGATTCTTTCCAAATGCTGATCCCTGATGTCTGAAAATTTTAAAAACAATAAAATAAAGAGGAAAGAGAAAAGTGAATCAGAAGGATCTATCAGGGAGGTAAGAGGAGACCACGTAAAAGTTGTGTTCAGGAAGTTAAATTTGGCATTGAAATACACCAAAGGTGACTGTGCATGTGTTGTTTATGCAGTACATCGTGGCTTTTCTGACAGCTAAGTATCTTTGAAGTTACCTGACCAACATAGTGACTGTTTTCTCTCTAGCCCTAGGCTGAGAGAGGGGTAGGAGTTTATGTGACTTCCAAAATTCTTCCTGTACCAAGCTCATTAAAAAATCTGAACTTCCATTAATATCCAGGGAAAGTAGGCAGAAATTGTCTGCAATGCTAATGGGAACTATGAATTTGAATTTTAATTGAAGTAATAAGGCCATGGGTTTTAAACAGTGGTAAAACTCAGTGGTGAGGGCAATTGAAAGACATTCACCTTATAACTATGTTGAAAAGCATAATATTTATTAAACATCTTCCTATACATAAAGTTGTTCTAGGTCCTCACAATTACACAAAATTGAATGAAGCACTTGATCATGGTTTTCAATGGGTTGCCATTTAAATAGGACTACATAGATAAGATAATAAATTGTATAAATCGCTAATGAGAAGAGTGATCATATTCATAGAGAGATATATCTATGCAAATCGTGGAAAGATATGCTTAGTAATAGAGTACAGAAGAGAAGGCATAGTAAAAAAAAAAAAAAAAAAAGAGTAAGCACTAGGGGGCCAGAGCAAAATCCCTACCAATTAGTAGTGTCTATAAACAAATCTCTTAGTCTAATAAAAACATCAGCTGCTATTTAGCGTTTTTACAATGTTTGGAGCACCATTCTAAGTACATCCATATCAATTTACTTAGTACTCCCAACAACCAATAAGGTACAAGACATTCTTTTGTGCCTATACCATATGCGATTGGCCCACTTGTGTTCAGTACACTTGGCCAGCACCCACTTCCCACAAATGCCTGCTTTGGTGGCCCTCTGCTTTCCTGCCCCTCAGGCTTCGAAGCCTTAGAGCCACTCAGCCCACATGCAGACACAGAGCAGTCCTCAACCAATGGGGGACAGGAGTTAGTGGATAAATACCTCAGCTTTCTCCCTTTGGAGGGATCATTTTGAGATACATTCTATGGAGTCCCCTCACAATTCCCAGAACAATTGAGTTTTATTTTTTTATTTTTTTTATTTTTTAAAGATTTTACTTATTTATTTGACAGAGAGAGACACACAGCGAGAGAGGGAACACAAGCAGGGGGAGTGGGAGAGGGAGAAGCAGGCTTCCCGCAGAGCGGGGAGCCCAATGAGGGGCTCGATCCCAGGACCCTGGGATCATGACCTGAGCCAAAGGCAGATGCTTTATGACTGAGCCACCCAGGTGCCCAACAATTGAGTTTTAGTTGTCCTCCAGGGAAACTAGCTTAGAGATGCATCTTTCATTACCTTTTCTTCTCTTACTATTTCATTGCTCACTGCTTTCTGTGATTACCTTCCAAATTAACTGTATCCAAATCCATGTCTCAGGCACTCTTTGTGGAGAACCCAGACTAACCCAAACAAATTGTTCGGCACTTTAACAGATACAAAAAGGAGGTTATAAACATTTAAGAACTTGATCAAAATCATCTACAGAAATTATTAGAATCCGGATTGGCCCCTAATCTTCCAGCATTAAATAATATTGAATCTCTCAGAATCAAGGTTTTCATGATTTAATTTTTACAGACAAATAAAATATTTATAGACCCCACTGTGAGATTCTATGATTCCAAATTATAATATCTTATGCATAAAAAAAGGAAAATATATTTCCTAGATAAGAAATTAAGACCTAGAACATTAAATATTCTGGGACAGAAAAGCTCTTATTTCCCTACTCTTCTCAAAATAAGTTATCAAAAGAATATTCTCATTTTAATCTGAATGTTTTACTGCAATAGATAATGCATTGAAAGACCCTAATTTTAGGATTTGTAAAAGGTTTTCTTTGCAATCTCTAACTCCTGGTTAAGATCCTTCCTCCTGGATTTACAGGAACTTAGATGACAATTATAGCCTGCACTTATATGCAATTTCATTGTTTAAAGTGCTTGCACACATGTTATTTCCCTTAACTCTTACAACAACATTATGAGGTACATGAAATCATTTTACAGATGAGGAAACTGAATGGCAGTGATTGAATCTGGCCACACTAATGTACTTGGCATATAGCAGAACCAGGTAATGAATCCATATCTTCTTGTAACCCAGGGCAGGGCTTTGTCTCCTGTAGCATTGATTATTATGTCTCCTATTAGCATTGATCCTGAAGTCTTTGATTATGGCCAATGCTGAGGAAAACAGTAAGGAATAAACTCTCTGGGTGGGCCATATGGAAAGGAGATGGCTTAAGTGAGTTTATGTTGCATTACCAAGTACTCACGTTTTAGACCCTGACAGGAATAGGCAATTATTCAACTCGACTGGAAATGCCTACCCCTTGTAGTTCTTCAGTCTCGCCTCACCCTGTTTGTTAATCTTTAAAGTGATACTGATAATGTTGTTTCAAATAAGTATAAATATGAACTTAACTTGAAACCATAAAACAGAGTCAAATCATAAATGGCTGTGGTCACCTTTTGCTAATTTCTAGCTTCTGGTTCTCAACATACATGAAAAGGAAAAAACAAGAATCTGTGTATGATTACTTCACATTGGCCCTTTCTTAAAAGTCAGTGAAATCATTCTTAAATTAGTTTTTTTCAGTCCTTTATATCTGCATGACATTTTCATGTGATATTAACAGGCCAACAATACCTACTCTGATCTATAATACCCCAAGTTCTGTTCTAATCTGTGGACACCATGTCTTCTTTTTTTTCCTACAAGTTATTGACACCTTTTAACACATTTACTTAGGTAAAATACACATAACATAATATCGTCATCTCAACTATTTATATTATAATTCAGTGCAGTTAAATACATTCACATTATTGTGTAACCATCACCACAATCCATCCCCATAAACCCTGTCATTCTGCAAAATCAATACTTTATACCTATTAGACAGTAACTGCTTTTCTCCCCTCTCATCAGTCCCTGACAAGCACCATTGTACTTTCTGTCTCTGAATTTGTCTACTCCAAATACCTCATATAAGTGAAATAATGCAGTATTTATCTTTTTGTGACCGACTTATTTCACTTAGCATTATGTTCTCTAGGTTCATCCCACATTGAAGCATGTATCAAAGTTTCCTCCCTTTCTTTTAGAGTAAAATAATATTCTATTGTATGTATAAACCACATTTTGCATATCCATTTATTCATTGATGATCCTTGGATTGCTTCAACCTCATGGCTATTGTCACTGCTCTGAACTTGGTTGTATAAATATCTCTTCTAGATCCTCCTTTCAGGTTTTTGGATATAGAAGTAGAATTGCTGGATTATTTAGTAGATCTATTTTAATTTTTTGAGAAAACTCCATGTTATTTCCCAGAAAAGAGGTTGCACCTTTTTTCATTCCTACTGACAGTACACAGAAGGCATGAGGTGCCTGCTCATTATAGTTTTGATTTGCAATTACCTAATAATTACTAATGTTAAGTATCCTCACATGCTTGTTGGCCATTTGTATATCATTTTTGGAGAAATCTCTATACATCTCCTTTGCCCATTTTAAAAATATGGAACATTTCATGTGTTTGCATGTTGTCCTTGCACCAAAGCATGCTAATCTCTGTTTCTAATTTTAGTATATGTGCTGCCAAAGCAAGCGCCTAAGTTGTTGATTCTTAATTTGAAATTTAAGTGTTTCATTAACACATTTTCCTCTTCCCAACAAACCACCATCCCTCTCTATGCACCTACACTCAACACTTTTTTCCATAAAAAATATAAAAGAAGATTTGTATATATTCTTAAACATTTCTTTTTATGTGCAAGTTATTGCCTCTTTCCGTTGCTTGATTACTGATTGTCTTTGAGTTTTGTTTTGCTTTGTTTTGTACTTTTTCATGTCCCTAGTGGAAAATTTAAAGGTCTGACTTAATGATGCCACCTTAAACAGCCTGATCAAGGTAGAGATGAGTAAGGAGCAATATTTCAACCTTGCATCTAAAGGGGATATTAATCTTGCTCTTTTTTAAAATTTTTAATCAGAAGTTCCTAATTTTCTCACCATCGATGTAAAGATCATTTATGCTTGCAGCACAACCAACATAAATCACTAACACAAAAAAGAATAGTAAGCAATCTTTAATCAATATCACTTCCTTCTATGAGACATAGTGGAAATGAAAGAATACAATTTGTCATTGATCAGAGGCCTTGCAAACATTTAGCCAGGGCCCCATATCTTCCCAGTACCTACTTTGCTCTAGCCATGCTGGCCTTCTTTATGTTTTTAAGACAAATCGAAGTCATTTCCTTCCCATGAACTATGCACATCTTGTTTCTTTTTGTCATTTCATCATTTCTTTGAGGTTTTAGCTTAATGCCATCTCCTTGGAGAGGCCTCCTGACACCTAACCCAATGGTGCTGCGTCCTGGACAGTCACTTTCTATTGTTGCCTCCACTTTCTTTTCTTCACAGCACAAATGATTTTCTGGAATTATCTTATTAATTATTTATTGGTATGCTGTTTATTTTCAGCCACCCTCCCTCATTATGATATATGTTCTATAATTGCAGAGGTCTGTGTCCTTGGCTCACTTCTAGATCCTCAGTGCCTGACACAGAGCCTGATTAATAGCATATGTTTAATAAGTATGTGTTGAATGAATACCTGGTGACAATGTCAATTAGGGGTCAAAAACTTTTTATGTAAAAGGCCAGATATTTTAGGCTTTGTAGGGCATATGGTCTCTGTTACAACTGCTCAAATCTGCTACTATAAATCAAAAGCAGCCATTAAATAATACAAAAAAAAAAAGAATAAACTTGACTGTGTTGCAGTAAGATTTTATTCACAGAAACAAGGCATGGGCTAGATTTGGCCTATGGATCATAGTGTACAGACTGCTAGACTAGATCACCTCTTGTCAATTTTGGTGTCAGGGCTCACTTGGATGTTAATTAATTCATTTTTGCTAATTTTAGCTCATGTTTGCAAAAAATGTTAATAATAATAAAAAAACAAAGATAAAACTGGATTTACTTCAAAACTATAGGTAATAATTAAATAAAAATTAAGAGAATATTCCCGATTTTCTGTGGAATAGTATGATTCTTGTTCAATCAGCAGCTTCAGTGGGAAAGGGCAATTGATGTTAAAGATAACATGTTGGTAGGAGGGAATATTTGAAATCATCTTTAGTGTATAGCAGTGGTTCTCATACTTGAGTGTGCTTCCAAATTGTCAGCGATTGCCCGACTACACCACAGAGTGCCCAGTAACTCGGGTGGTGCCTGAGAATTTGTGTTTCTCAGGTGATGCTGATGCTGGTGGGGTAGAGGTCGGAAAGTGGAGAGGAGATGCATGTGAAGATGTGAGTGAGGTGATACAGGTGAGCAATGGTCTGCATGATGGTAGAGGCTGTGGAGATGATACGCAGGACACAAATGAGAGGGAATTATCTAGGAGAGTAGCATACACAGGAGTTAATTTATGGAAAAGCTGAATTTATGGGAAAAAAATGAAATGGCCCTTGGGGGATGTATTGAACAAGAAGAGCATAAAGCCTCAGAAATAAACTATGTCAGGCTAACTACATTTTCTTCCTTAACAGCAGTACTAGACTCTAGTCATATAGCTGCATTTGATTAAGCATGGCATTTGACGATATATTTCCTGATATTATATTAGATGAATTGAGCCACTCATTTTGACAATATATGGCATTAATACCTGGTTTTATGAATGTAGGCAAAGGATATTGACCAAGGGCAGAACAATGTGATGAAGGATGACTAATGGTGGCAGTGTCTTCTCCCAGCTACATCCCACTGACAGATATGTCAGGATGGATAAATTGATGTTTTTGACATAAAACTAGAGGAAATGTGTTAAATGAGAGAATGTTGGTGACATGATGGAGTAAAAAGTTAAATCTCATCTTACCAGGATATTTTTAAATAAACAAATCTAGCTCTTTTCCTAGAAGGAAGAGAGAAACAAAGAGCAGATGGAACTGAAAGATATCAATACTAAGATGAGATACACAAATTTAACTGTTTATGTAATCTTATTAAGTATAAATGGACCAAACTTTCCAATTAAAGGAAGAGAGCTTCAGACTGGCTTAAAAAAATTAAAATTAAAAGTTAAAAAATATCAAGACTGAACTATATGCTGTCTACATGATAATTTGAAAACAAGAGAATAGAAAAAAATATGGCATACACATTATAACAAGAAGAAAAAATACTAAGCAAAGTATACTTTAAGACAAGTTTTATTACCCAAAATAAGGTGGAATATTCTATCATGATAAAAAGGGAAGTTTATCAGGAAGATATACTGATACTAAAGCCTCAGTATGCAAACAGCAAAAACTATCAGAATCAAAAGGAGAAATAGAAAAATCTACAATAAACTTATTAATTTTCATTCCCCTCCTTCAGTCATTGGTAGAACAACTAAAAAAACAATTCAGTACAAATATAGTGGACTCAACATAATCAGCTTGAATTAATTGACATTTAAAGAATCTTCTCCTGAAAGATCAAAAGATATAAACTTTTGCAGGAAAAGCAACAAATCCCTGAGTGGCTCTCCACATTTTTTATCTTCCAGGCATGTCAGACATGGCTGTAGGGTTATATATCTTCTCTGGGACCTGTGCACCTTCTGGAGTCCACTTCTTACTGAGAGCTGTTTTAAGACTTGCCAAAATAATAACAGGATTTTCAGATGAGGTTAATATTCTTTGGCAACTTAATTTCTGCAAAACCTCATTAATTTTCTTATTTTTTACTTCTAGTCAGTTTTATGTATGAGTAACCACACCAAAATTTATTTTTGAAAGAGATCTCAGATGGTCTTCATTTACTTGCTTTCCAGTTTCCTTATACAGCTCAACTTAATAGCAGCTACCTGAGGAGATGAGGCCTGAATATAGCACACCTCAAATCCGATCACTTTATTGAAGTAAAAATTCTCATAATGTCTTTGTTAAAACAAAACAAAAACTAAAAACAACAACAGCAACAACCAAATAGCTTCTAAATGTTCAATTTCTAGTTCACTCCTGAACAATGTAATTGTGGAGGGAAGTTCCATATCCAAAATAATTATATTTTCTAACTATTGACAAAGGAGATATGTTCTGCTTAACAAGCACTTCATTCATCTGCTGCTATTAAATTATTTGCAAATAACAATTTCATTTAGTTACTTAATTTTGTGGCTCAGGAATGAGGGAAGGGCTCAGATGAGCAATTTTTCTGCTCCATGTGGTTTTAACAGGAGTCATTCAGTGCTGTTTAACTGGCAGGTGGGTTTGTCTGGAGCATCCAAGATGGCTTCACTTATACTGTTGTTGTCTGCAAGGCTGATCTTAACTAGAACCTCTCCCTATCAATGGAATCATAGGGTTCCTTTGTATTATCTCTCTATCAGAATAATGGAACATTTTCCAGGTGGCTCAGGTCTCCAAAAGAAAAAGACAGAAGCAATCAGTCTTCTTAAAGGCTAGACTGGCATAGAATCACTTCTGCCATTAATCAATGCAAAGGAAATATTCGTGTTACCTATATTTTGCATAGGAGATAGTTTTGCAAAGGGGACATCTTCCCATATGTCCAAGCTTGCAGGCAAAATTAGTTTAGCATAAGCTCATGAAAGGGCTCAACGCTTTCTTGAGCAAGTCAGCATTCTCAGAAACAGAAACCAAATAGCAACCAGGCTTGAGAGCATGAAATTCTGTTTTTCTGATCATTTAATTTCAAACAATAGAAAATATAAGAAATATCGCCCATATATTCAGACAATTACTCAAACACCCTCTAAATTATACCTTATTTTGGAAATTGAGAAATGGAGCACAGCCATATATGAAACCCCACATGGGTATAATCCAGGGGAAATGCTGTTCAGTTCAGGCATATGTTTAGCTTTTGTGCCTTTCCTTCAACAATGCAGAGAATCTGGGAAGCTTTAAACACTAATATGATCTAATTGGGTCTACAAAATCTTAAGTCTTTTACCTTGTATTTGAAGTGTATCTACCACCCACCCTTTAACTTGCAACACCCTTAACTTGTTCCTTGTCTCAGCTCACTAAGCCTTCCTGATATATCCCCATCCTTCTTTTAAGAAGCTTATTATTATCATTATTATTACTTCGCTTTAGTAAGAGGTGGGAAAGAAGTCTTCATTATGTAAAATGTGATATATAAATCTGTGTGGAGTGCTTCTAAAAGTAGAATGTCTGCCAAGTTCTCTAGCAACATTACCAGTGTATAATTAAGTACTCATTTAAACCATAGTTTATGTTTGTGTGAAGGGAAAGTGTGGAACTCAGAAATAGAAGTTGTTGTGGGGTGGGGTTTTTTCTGTATTTTTAAATTATATATTAGATTCTGTTTTTGACAATTGTGACTTTTAAAGTAACAAAGCTGGATTTTCAGTTCTAGCAATATGGTGGTCTTGGTGACCAGAGCAATCCTTGTGAAATACAGTACATAAAAAGTCCTGGATAAAATATAAAATGTAGTATGAAATAAGACAATCTATAGAGGCTAGAGATTGAGAAAGAAAGGAAATTTAAAACAGTACTGAATATTGACTATGGCACATTTTCCGGAGCATCGATCATCTCTGATAGCCTAGAGCTAAGTATTTAAGTCAGTCTTTCTGTGTTAACTGGAGATAAAGCCAGAGATTCAATGCACAGGGGATTCATACAACACCTTGATAGTATGTCTGCATTTATGAAAGCCAAAACCCATAGTAAACTGAAGAAAAAATAATATAGGGGGAGATGGACAAGATAGCTGTGTCTCATCCTTGATTTTGAATGGAGGGTACAGTAATATATAATAAAGTAAATATAATTAAATATACATGTGTACACATACACAATTATTTTGAGAGTTGCTAAAAATAGAGACAAATTTAAATATTTGTGTAATGAAAACCCTCTCAAAGACAGAAGGTCATTCCACATTGGTTAAATGCCCCTAAGTGAAGAGAAAAGGAAATAAAAATACTCTGGAGAAACATAACTTAGAACTTAACCCCCAGGAGCCAAAGATGTCTTACAGATGAGGTTTCAATAAGTGTGACTTCACAATGGCAACAATAGTAATAATAAATAAAAATATCTAATATACAAGAAACCAAGACACTATGAATAGAGATTCTGGTGGGAGATTAAAAAAACAAAACAAAACGGGCGCCTGGGTGGCTCAGATGGTTAAGCGTCTGCCTTCAGCTCAGGTCATGATCCCAGGGTCCTGGGATCGAGTCCCACATCTGGCTTCCTGCTCCTTGGGAGCCTGCTTCTCCCTCTGCCTCTCTCTCTCTCTGTCTCTCATGAATAAATAAATAAAATCTTTAAAAACAAAACAAAACAAAGCAATGATATCAGATATATTAAGAGAGCAGCAGCAGATCTTGAATTTATCAGATAGAATATATTTAATTAAAACATTGATATGACTGTTTAAAATTCCATTATATGTATGAAGAAGGAATAAATAACATCAAATTAAAAGACGTATTTGTAAAAAAGAAGAATAAATCTTCTAACAATTATATGTACATGGATATAGTTTAGGATAAATGTATAGTTTTAATTTTTTTATTTTCATTTCAGTTTATATATATGTAATATATACATAACTGGGAAATGAACAATCTAGAGAGCATATGAGACAGAGTGAGAGAAATAGCCAAGTGCCGATATGTCTGATAATGCAGCAGACTACAGACATTAAAGACATGACAAAAACACAACGAAAAATGTTAAATGATACTGATGAGTGAGGAGTCTAACTTGCAGACAAATGCAATTCTAAGGAGAAAACCTCAATGAGAAGAAGAGTTAATATTTGGAAAAAAATAAGTGAAGGTTTTCCCAAATTTTGAAAGAAGTAAATCATCAGACTCAAGATAACCAAAGAATCCCCTGAACTCATTTAAAAAAAATCAACTAAAATAAAATAATAAAAATACCTATATCAATATATCGTAATTTAAGTAACAATACCAAAGCAAAAGAAACTATAAGTAACTAGAGAGAAAAATAGATTATCATAAAACAATAAATAAAATGAAAGCTGACTTCTCAAAGACATTAAAAGAAGGCCCAAATCAGTCTGATAAACCATCAAACTATGGAAAGAAAAAAATTGCAAATCGGCATATGTATTTAAACTTACATTGTGGTAAAATGTTGACATTTTAAAAAACTGAATATATTTTTGTATTTAAAGACACTCATTGGGCAACTGGGTGGCTCAGTTGGTTAAGCGACTGCCTTCGGCTCAGGTCGTGATCCTGGAGCCCCGGGATCGAGTCCCGCATCGGGCTCCCTGCTCAGCAGGGAGTCTGCTTCTCCCTCTGACCCTCCCCCCTCTCATGTGCTCTCTCTCTCTCATTCTTGCTCTCTCAAATAAATAAATAAATAAATAAAATAAAGACACTCGATGAAATTTCTAAAAGTGTGTTTCTGAGATGAAAGAAGGCTTGTTAAACAAAGGAAATAGTAAATATGTAAATAAATCTAAATAAATGTTTACAACAGCACTATAGTGTTAAAAAATAACAAGGTAAGGGGCACCTGGGTGGTTCAGTTGGTTAAGCAGCCAACTCGATTTCTCCTCAGGTCATGATCTCAGATCCTGGGATCAAGCCCAACATAGGGCTCAATGCTCAGCAGGGGGTCTGCTTGAGGATTCTCTCTCCCTCTCCCTCTGCCTCTTCCCTGCTCATCCACTCTCTGTCTCTCTAAAATGAATAAATAAATCTTAAAAAAAAGAATAATTAAGGTAAATTTTAAATGTACACAGCCTATAACATAAATAAGGGAGGGATTCGATTAGTATTGATGATATCTAAGATCTTTATTGGAAATTTAGACTTGTCTAAATGTGTAAATTCTGATCTGTCTTTACATTTGTTTTCCTCTCTGTTTCCTTTTGGACATTTTCCTATTGAAGTGTTTTCAAATTTCTTAATCCCATCTTTTACTGTGACTATTCTATTTTTAAACATATTTCCCAACTTAGATATTGTATTGTTCATTTTTTGGAATGTCCCTTTAGTTCTTTAATACAGACTCCAATCCCGTATTGAAATTCAACCCTGTTATCCACCTTTTCTTCTATTTCCGTTTACTTAATAATTGTAATTTTTAAGTGGGCTAGGTATATTGTCAGCCCTTTCATTTATCATAAATGATTTATTTCCTTCTTTACTTATCTAGTAATTTTGAATTTTATGCCAAACATTGTAACAAAAGAGCCCTCTAAGCTTGGATTTCTGTATTTCATCAACGAAAATTCTCTTTACTTTTGCTAGGAAAAAAGAGAAAGAAGTTAATACACTTAGTTCAATTTTAAATTAACTTAAGGCAGGGGTACAGTATAATTTAAAAGACTCAATCTTTTGAGTTTGCCCAACCTTCGGATGAGCCCAACCAGGATTTTAACCCACTCCTTGTATCTTATGGGTCTCATTTGCTTCAGCTTTAAGGGGTGGACCAGAGGTGGTTGTGGGAAGGGGGAAAACCACAGGAGACAGTGTTCTGTCATCTGTCATTCAGAGTTTCCAGCTCAGGTTCCTGGTATCTTAATGCTGTAGGTCTTTGTTTCTTAGAAGCACAAAAGAGATTATACTCTGTATTTCAGAAACTTTTAACTTGAATCTCTAGCTTTCCAAGCAGCCATAGCACCCATCAAATGTTCCATAGGAAAAACTGACCATGATTTGAGTTCTCTCAAATTTCTAATTTGTCATGCTAGCACCATTAACTGTTAAATAATTTGCAATTTCTGTAACTCCTACTAGAGTTTCCCTGCCTGAGCAAGCTGGATCCTTAACTTGCATCCAGAAACAGAAAATTTTCTGAGAATAATTTTTTGAAAGTGAGAGAGTTCTAGCTTGCCTCAGAGATGTTCTTTACCCTGTGAAACTTAATTTCTAATTCATTGCTTCCATTGCTCTACAATGCCTCTAAATTATGAAATCTATATATTTTTTTCTAGTTGTTGCAGGATAATTGTTGTTCTGCAATGAACTTCTACATCCTACCTAAAAATCTCGAATCTCCTTGATGGCTAATGATGTTGAGCAAATTTTCATAGATTTACTGACCATTTGGATATCCTCTTTCATTTCTCTTGTCCAGACTTTTATTGTTTTTTCTTTAATATTGGTTCTTGTTAATTGATAGGCATTTTAAAAAATACAGTGAATGATTCCTTTGACATTTATAGATGTTGCAAATATCTTCTCCTGGTTTAGAGCTTGGCTTTTTACTCAGTTAATTGATAATGAGTTTCTAGTTACAATTTACTTCAAATGTGTAAATTGTTTTCTTAGTAGTTAGTGATACTTGAGTCTAGTTTAATATAACTTTTCCTATTACATGATCATTAGTATATTCTTCTATGTTAAGTCCTTGAAGATTTATTTTTTCATTTTTCACATTTAGGTAAAAAATTCACCAGGAATGATTTTTACATAGGGTGACCTAGTCACATTACATTGTTTTTCTATGTACATATCCAAATAATCCAACACAATTTGGTGAGAAGACTGCCATTTTTACTGTCTACTTACCAACTATATCATAAGTCAAAAGTTCATACATGTGTGAGTCTGCTACCAAACACTATTGTTTCATTTGTCAGTTTGTTTATCCTTTACCAGACAACATATTGTCTTAATTAATATAAATGTTTTATATCTTAGTATATAGTATAATAAGTCTTCCAACATAATTCATCCTCAAGATTATCATAGCTTTTCATAGCTCATTTCTCTTTGTGAATGTGTTGAAATATTATTTATTCAGAGTAAAATGCACATATCAGTAACTATATAGCTTAATAAAATTTTACATATGTGTACACCTGTATAACTATCACAATAAACTCAATTTACACAAAAAAAAATAGTTGCTGGGATTTTGAGTGGGCTCTGTGGTAGACTGACTTCTTTATTGGCCCTAATTATTGATCTCCCTCAATCCACCCTATGTAATATAACTTCACAGTTTATCTCAAGAAATAGTCTGTTTCTACTCTTCTTAAATCTGGGGTAGCCTTATAATTTGCATGGCCAATAAGATGTAGCAAAGGTGACACTATACCAGTCCAAATCTGGGTCTCAGGAGGCCTTGCTTACTTCTAGTCAGTCTTATGAACCTCTTCCTTCCCATGAAAGAATTGCCAGACTAGTCTCTTGGAGGGATATAAGAGCAATACCAACAGTGAGCAAATCCCTAGAAATAAAGCTACTTAATTGTGAAGCATAACAGAGCCTACCTAAGATAAAGAGTGTCCAGCTACACCCATACACCAACATATAGAATTGTGAGCTATACAGGACATTGTTATTTTATGTCACTATATTTTGGAGGTACCCTCCCACGCAACATTATTTTGGCAATAGATGGACAAAATTGGTCTCCATTATTGCATTATAAATCATTTGAATATAATCAACATCTTTACAATATTGAATTTTCAGTTTCATGAATATGGATTACTCTTCCATTAATTTAAATCTTTAATTTCTCTCAATAAAATGCTGTATGTTTGTGTAGAAGGTTTACATTACACACAACCTTTTAAATTTAGTTCTAAATATTGATTATTTTTATGCTGTATCTAATCATCTCTCAGACTTAGTTCATGATCATTACTATAAGATAAAATATAGTGTTTGTGTATTGACATTGTATTTCATCAAATTGCTAAATTCACTTATTAACTATAACAATGTATCTAAGTTTTTTTATTTTCTATATAAAGAAAATCTTTGCAATTAATGACATTCTTTTTGTTTTGTTTTCAATCCACATATCTTCTTTTAATGTTTCAAGTTTTTATTTAAATTATATCTAGTTAACATATAGTGTAATATTAGTTGCAGGAGTAGGATTTAGTGATTCATCACTTACATATAACACCCAGGGCTCATCACATCAAGTGCCCTCCTTAATACCCATCACCCATTTAGTCCATCCCCTACCTACCTCCCTCCATCAACTTTCAGTTTGTTCTCTATGCTTTGTTTCTCTCTAGCTCTCTCTCTCTCTCTTTTCTTCCCCTTCCCATATGTTCATCTGTTTTGTTTCTTAAATCCCACATATGAGTAAAATCATACGGTATTTGCCTTTCTTTGACTGACTTATTTCCACTTACTATTAATACCCTCTAACTCCATCCATGTCATTGCAAATGGCAAGATTTTGTTATCTTTTATGGCTGCATAATATTTCATTATATATATATATCATTTCTTCTTTATCCATTCATCAGTTGATGAACATTTGGGCTCTTTCCATAATTTGACTATTGTTGATAATGCTGTTATAAACATCAGGGGGCATGCATCCCTTCAAATCAGTATTTTTGTATTCTTTGGGTAAGTACCTAGTAGTGCAATGCTGCTTCATAAGGTAGTTCTGTTTTTAACTTTTTGAGAAACCTCCATACTGTTTTCCAGAGTGGCCGTACCAGTTTGCACTGCCACCAACAGTGTAAGAGGGTTCCCTTTCTCCACATCCTTGCCAACATCTGTTGTTTCCTGAGTTGTTAATTTTAGCCATTCTGACAGGTGTGAGGTTAGATCTTGTTGTGGTTTTGATTTGTATTTCCCTGATGATGAGTAAGTTGAGAATCTTTTCATGTCTCTGTTAGCTTATCTGGATGTCTTCTTTGGAAAAGTGTTTATTCATGTCTTCCACCCATTTCTTGACTGGATTATTTGTTATATGGTTGTTGAGTTTGATAAGTTCTTTATAGATTTTTGGTAATAACCCTTCATCAAATATGTCATTTACAAATATCTTGTCCCATTCCTAATGTTGCCTTTCAGTTTTGTTGATTGTTTCCTTTGGTGTGCAGAAGCTTTTTATCTTGATGAAGTCCCAGGAGTTCATTTTTGCTTTTGTTTCCCTTGAGTCCAGAGACATGTCTAATAAGAAGGGACTATAGCTGATGTCAAAGAGGTTGCTGCCTCTGTTCTCCTCTAGGATTTTAATGGTTCTTTGTCTCACATTTAGGTCTTTCATCCATTTTGAATTTATTTTTGTGTAAGGTGTAAGAAAGTGATCCAGTTTCATTCTTCCACGTGTTGCTGTCCAGTTTTCCCAACACCGTTTTTTGAAGAGACTGTCTTTTTACCATTGGATATTCTTTACTGCTTTGTCAAAATTTAATCGACTATATAGTTTTGGGTCCGTTTATGGGTTTCTATTCTGTTCCATTGATGTCTGTTTTTGTGCCAGACCATACTGTCTTGATGACTACAGTTTTGTAATATAGCTTGAAGTCTGGAACTGTGATGCCTCCAGTGTTGCTTTTCTTTTTCAAGAGTGCTTTGGTTATTCAGGAAATCAGCAAGGAAGAAGTCAAATTTTCACTATTAGTAGATGACATGATATTCTATGTGGAAAACGCAAAAGACTCCACCAAGAAATTGTTAGAAGTATTTCATGAGTTCAATAAATTTGCAGGATACAAAATCAATATACAGAAATCTGTTACATTTCTATACACAAATAATGAAGCAGCAGAAAGAGAAATCAAGGAATCAATCCCATTTACAATTGCACCAAAACCCATAAGATACCTGAGTAAACTTAACTAAAAAGGTAAAAGATCTGTACTCTGAACACTAGAGAATACTTATGAACTAAATTGAAGATGATGCAAAGAAATGGAAAAACATTCATGCTCATGGATTGGAGGAACAAATGTTAAAATGTCTATACTACCCCAAATAATCTACACATTTAATGCAATCCCTATCAATCCACTCATCTTCATTATTCTACTTACTTCATTGTACTGGCACAGATTTCTAGTCCATTGATAAACAGACATTCAAAAGGATATTTTTGTTAGTCATTTACAGATAACACTATATGAGATTAAGAAAGTACTCTTTTATTTCTGGTTTTCTGAGACTTATTTTTTCATAAATTTCTGATAAATTGTATCAAATGTTCTATCTGTTTCTGTAAGATGGTTAAATTAGATTTATCTACATCCATGGGAGAAGTTGGTCTATATTCCTCTTCTTTTCAGATATTCTGTAAGGATTTGGGTATCAGGTTCTGCTCTACTCATAGTTACCTAAGAAAACATCACAGATCTGTGTGGTAGTATTTACCACTGAAAGTAGGTAAGCATTAAGATTTCCATGTTCAAATGACTCAGTTGTAGAATCAATTAAATAGTTATAGAATAAGTTGGTATTTTATTTCTTCTTATATTCGTTCTTAGTATTTATCTGTTTTTTGGTCAATTTTCAAATGCATTGCCATATTTCATATTTTTTATGAAATTTTAAATGTTAGTAGATTAATATTTCTGTCTCTATTATTCTTCTTGATATCAGTCACTTAAAAAATCTGTCTTATAAGAATTTTTTGTTATTTTTAATAGTCTTTTAGAGCATAATCATTTGGCTTTGATGGTTTTCTTTAGTGTTCTATATTTTATTAATATCTAATTATTATTTTCTTCTTTTTATTTATTTTAAGTTTACTTTGCTGTTCTTTTCTTTTTTCTTTTTTCAAGTAAACTCTACACACAAAATGGAGCTCAAACTCCCGACCCTGAGATCAAGGTTCACACATTCCACTGACTCATTCAGCCAGGCACCTCTAATTTATTATTTTATTTCTAACTTCTGTAGATGATAGATCTTTTTAACCTTCCTTTTCTTATAATACATTCATGTAAGGTTATATATGTCCTTGTACACACATCTTTAACTATTTTCCAAATTTTTTCACATATGCTATGTTTCTTTCACTGAATTCAATGTTTAAAATATTGCCTAATATTCATTGTTAATCTTTTATCCGTTCATCATTTAGAAGCATATGACCTAATTTCCAATTATTTCTAAACTTTTATGTTGTTCTATTTGTTATCAATTTTTAACTTAGTTCTATTTCCATAAGGAAATGTCTCCATATAGTTTCGATCATGTGAAATTTGTTAAAATCTGCTTTGTGGTCTAGCATAGTGTTAAATTTTCTAAGTGTTTTATGTGTGCTTAAAAAATATGTATTCTACAGTTTTGAGGTTTGGTGATTTATATATCGGTTACATTTATTCATGTTACTCAAATCTGGTACATGACTTGGGGTTTTTTTTGCATTTATTTGATGAGTTACTGTGTGTTAAAATCATCCACTATGTCTTCAATTACTATGTTCAGAAGGAGAAATGATAAAGAGGTACAATAAAACTTTCAAGAGTGATAGATATGTTCATCATTGTGACTGTTGTGGTCATCTCAAGAGTGTATACACATGTTACAATTTTCAAATGATATACTTTTAACAGGCCAAATTTACTATATGTAAACTATATCTCAATAAAAGTGTTAAAATGAACCATCATATTTCACTACTTAACAATGTAAAGGAGATAATGCACAAGATCATCACAATAGATACAAAAATTCATTTGATAAATTTTAACATTCATTTGTGAAAGAAGATTTTAGTGTATTAGAACTTGATAGAAAATTTCTTAATCTGTTGTAGAAAACAGCACACATACATACACATGCACAACTATGGCTTTCATGATATTTAGTGATGGAGTATTCAAAACCTGAGAATGAGTTAAGGTCACCCTCTATTGCTATATATATTATATATTAAACACAGTACTAGTTAACTTATATATAGTTAAATCCATACACAAAGTAGTGATTTAATAAATATTGACAAATAAATAAATAAATGCATAAAGGGTCAGAAAGTATATTTTTAAGAATACTTCTAACCTCTAGCAAACCTTTTTAACTGTGTTTTTTTGTTATGTTTTGTTTTAGATTTTATTTATTTATTTGATAGAGAGAGACACAGCGAGAGAGGGAACACAAGCTGGGGGAGCAGCAGAGGGAGAGGGAGAAGCAGGCTTCCTGCAGAGCAGGGAGCCCGATGCAGGGCTCGATCCCAACACCCTGGGAACATGACCTGAGCCGAAGGCAGACACTTAACGACTGAGCCACCCGGGCACCCCTTTAACTGTGGTTCTTAAAAGGACTAAGCTTTAATGCCCTAAGTCATCTATTATGTTTAATGAATGAAATTCCATGGATCTAGATGAGCAGGAGTTCTATATCATTATTAGAAGAATCTAGAAAGTAGTCACTCTAATCATTTTCTGTGCTCTAAGGTTCAAATGAAGAACTCAGGTTGAGTAAGGTTGATAGAGACCATGATTAAAGATTCTATTCACACATTTGTGAAAATATCTTAGTACAGCTCTTCCTTGACTTATTATGGGGTTACATCATTTTTTTTAAAGATTTTATTTATTTATTTGACACAGACAGAGAGAGAGCACAAGCAGGGGGAGCAGCAGGCAGAGGGAGCGGGGGAAGCAGACTCCTTACTGAGCAAGGAGCCTGATGTGGGGCTTGATCCCAAGACCCTGGGATCATGACCTGAGCCGAAGGCAGACGCTTAACCTACTGAGCCACCCAAACACCCCTATGGGGTTACATCCTGAAAAACCCATCCCAAGTTGACAAAGCATTTAATACACTCAAACTAAAGAACATAGCTAGGCCCAGCTGACCTTAAATATTCTCAACACACTTACATTAGCCTAAAGTTGGGCAAAATCATCTGACACAAAGCGTATTTCATAATAAAGTGTTGACTATCTCATGTAACATATTGAATATTGTGGAAGTGAAAAACAGAATGGTTGTGTGGGTACAGAATGGTTGTAAGTGTATTAGTGGTTTACACTTGTGATTGGGTGGCTGAAGGTTCCTGCCACTGCCCAGAATCATGAGAAAGGATCATATTACATATCACTAGCCTGGAAAAAGAACAAAATTCGAAGTATAGTTTCTACTGAATGTGTATCACTTTGGCACCATTATAGAGTTGAAAAACTATAAGTAAAACCATCATAAGTCAAAGACTATCTGTACTGTACATGTGGATATAGAGCAGTTATTATGTTCAGTGACTCCTCTTCAAAGGTTTACTTTACTTTTTTTTAAAATTTGATTGTATTATGTTAATCATCATACATTACATCATTAGTTTTTGATGCAGTGTTCCATGATTCATTGTTTGCGTATAACACCCAGTCCTCCATTCAGTACGTTCCCTCTTTAATACACATCACCAGGCTAACCCATCTTCCCAACCCCTTCCCCTCTAGAACCCTCAGTTTGTTTTGAAGAAGTTTCTTGGTGGTACATAGAACATAGGGTACTGATACTTAGAAGCAAATAAAATAGCTATCAGTCATTTCATTAGATGATATTATAAATTGAGTGACAGTCCCCAGAAATATTTATGAGTCTTTCCTTTAACAAATATTTCTATTGTTCTGAATCTCCTCCACCTCCTTGAAAACTCTTGAATACTTTTGCACTGCCCTCAGTAAGTTTTGTCAGCAAGAAAACTTTATAAGTTTCTGCTCAAATGCAGCAATCATTACTTGCTATTTTTCAATTCAATTTCAGTATAAATTAACTTATCTCTGTGCAAGTAACATTAAAGCTAATAACCCTAAAAAGGATTAAGATTAGAAAGTAATGCTGTCAGTGACAAAGCTCATTAACGGCCTTTATCACTACAAGCTGATGAACTACATCTAGGATAATTGGTCTAATTATAATACATTTGTTTCTTTAGCCAGGTATTCTTTGCTTCACTCTCTACTGATTACTTATGGGTCTCAGTTTGGCCAATTAAAATTCTCTTCCCACTCTATCCATTTCTAAAATTGATAGCATATAGCTCAGATGTCAGTATACCTGTGCTCTTAATAGAGCGGCATTAAGGAGACAAGAAATAGAAAGGCAAAGGGATAGCTTTATTCTAGGGTGTGGGCCATAAAACAAGATATACAGTGAATAACAATTCTTTTAGGGTTTCCACCCTAAAATTTTAAGGGGAGTTGCTAAAATGTATTTAAAACCTAACTATATGATAGACCCTTAATATATTCTACTTGATTCATTCCCGTAGGACACTTTCAGTTATTTTATTTTCATGACAAGCAACAGAACACCCACATAAAAGTGACTTAAAACAAAAATAATTAAATTACTTTATATAAGAGATAATCTGGAGTTAGAGATTTTCACATTTGGAAAAGTAGCTAATGAGTATCTCTAAGGAGATTTTTCCTAGGCTTCTACTCTACTATCCTCAGGATATCAGTTTTTCTTTTTTGTGCCTACAAGTCCTCAGTGTCTCAAGATTATTTCCATAGCACCAGGTATCTGGACCACACTCAAACGCTAGAAACAAGACAGAAATTAGAACAGAGAAAGTGAATCATCACATGATTTTCTTTTCTATTATCAGTAAAGAAAAATAGTTCCACAAGACCTTCCCTTACATTTTTTTGGCCAAAAATTGATAATATATTCATGTCGAGTTGAGAGACATTGGGAAAATTCCTGATTTTTCAGTGTTTTTACTTAGAAAGGCATGGAATAAAAGTGCTTGGTAATAACTTTTGCGTTTCCATCTAAAGGTGCATTTAAGAGGAAGAATGTCCCTTTTTTAGTAAATGGAAATCTCCATGGAACTTTATTTTTCCCTATTCATCCTGAGTGTATTGTGTGTGTTATAAAAGGACGAATTTGAATTCAAGTACTTGGAGATAGATCAGTATTTCCAGCTGAGTTCTTCTTGAACATTAGGATTCACTATAATGAGAGTGATCGTCATTCATTGTCCAGAATAGACATATTTGAGACTGAAAATGGGGACTAATTACTCTTGGACAAGTGAAAGCTCAGTAATGTCCCAAGCAAACTGGTACATGTGGGACCTTATCTTTAAAAGCCCTATTTATATCAGAGCCACAATATCACTGGTTCCTGACTGTTGGTTTTATGACCAGGCCAGGTAAAAATGACAGATTAATAACAGATAAAACATTTGATGAAAGAGAAAAACAACTACTACCAACTGGTGTGAAAATACATAAGTGATTCATATGAAAAATCAGCCTAAAGCCTCTCCTTTCTCCTTCTCATTGTCATTGTGAACCAAAAGAATAGGTGAATCAAAGGAAAAGTTTCTAAATCTGAGGGTCACCAATACTCCTCAGGTTGCCCGTGACAAAAGCTCTCACTCTGACTACAAGGCTTATTCATGATCTAACAAATAAACAGTGGGATACATAGATAAAAGTAAAAATACCACTTAAACTAGATTTAAAAAGTGGTTACCTGCAACCCAGACTTATCTTTGGATTGATCAATCTATCTCTCCACTCAGCCACTTTCAATTTAAAAAAAGAGAGAGAGATTGGTAATATCTTATATCAGAGTTTTAAACCATATTTTATCATAGGTTTGCCATGTGCATGTTTCAGTTTCAGTAAATGTAAGTACACATAAACTTTATTAATGGGTATGTTTAAAAAATTGCTATATATCCTTTGATTATACCTAAAAACCTCACTGCTCTAAGAAAAATGCTCTATAATAAATGATAAAAAAAGTTTTTCTGAGAGAGGAAATTCACCATAAGGAAACGGGTCTACAGAAAGAAATGAGAAACAAAGAACATGACAAATATGTAAGTAAATATAAGATATTATACCTTGTTCTGTCTTTTGATTTCTGTATATGTCAAATGAAATTTTTAAATAAAAATTCATAACTTTGTAAGTTGTTATATACAACGTATAAATTAAAGGCTCATGGCAACATTACCACAAAAAAACAGTGGTAGAGGGATAGAATTATACCATTGAATGTTTCTTACACTTTAAACAGCATGGTACAATATTAATTCTAAGTAAACAGAGGTAAGTTAGGTTACATATTGTAGTCCCCAGGTAAGACACTTAAAACACACACATATACACACACACATACAGAGGATCAATAACAACTAAAAAAAAGTCAATAGAAGTGTTAAAATAAAATGTTGAAAGTAACATGTTTAAGCCAGAAGTAGGAATAAAATAATGAAAAAGGAACAGGAAACAGAATGGTCCACTGGAAAAAAAAATCAACATGATATATTAAATCACAAAAACATCATACATTAAATATAAATGAGCTAAATATTCCAAATAAATGCAAGGATTGTTACACTGTATTAAAAAGAAAAAAGTCAATATGGTTTGTTATAGAATATACACCTTCATGACACATAGTTGAAAAGTAAAAAGATGGAAAAGAATGTATTTTTTAAAAGCATGAAAAACCATTTCTTCTTCTTAATATTAATCAAGGTAAAATTCTAGACACTTAGTATTACCAGAGGAAACAAGGGGATCTTTATAACACTAAGAGAATCAATTTGTCAAGAAGATATATCTACCCAAAAGTGTACACACATAACAACATTTAAAATATATGGAACATAAGTGAAAGAACTAAAAGGAAAAAGACAGGGCGCCTGGGTGGCTCAGTTGGTTAAGCGACTGCCTTCGGCTCAGGTCATGATCCTGGAGTCCCGGGATCGAGTCCCGCATCAGGCTCCCTGCTCAGTGGGGGGTCTGCTTCTCCCTCTGACCCTCTTCCCTCTCGTGCTCTCTGTCTCTCATTCTCTCTCTCAAATAAATAAATAAACTCTTTAAAAAAAAATTAAAAAAAATAAAAGGAAAAAGACAAATGCACAATCCCTAACTAAAGTATTGATAGAACCAATAAAATACCACACTAGTTTTCCCTTTAAAATGCCCATTCCTCATATTTTACATGGCTGACTAAAATGCTCTTTTCTCTCATCAATTGGGTCTTAGAATTCTGTATAATTCAAAATAGCTTCCTTTAACAACCCATTTAAAGGAACATGGCTGACCAGTATTTTCCCATGTGTTACTTTCTATGTAGAATGTATTAGTAGCAGGGATTTCCTTTGTTCATTTTATCATTGCCAGTTTCTCCCCTGCCCAAATGTAAGCTCCATGACAGAAGTCTTCTCTGCCGGGGTTGGGGGGGGGGGAGAAAGATGGCAGAGGAGTAGGAGACCTGGATTTTGTCTGGTCTCAGGAATTCATCTGGATAGAGATCAAACCATTCTGAACACCTACGAACTCAACAGGAGATCAAAGAGAAGAATAGCAACAACTCTCTGAACAGAGAAGCGACCACTTACTGGAAGGTAGGACGTGCAGAGAAGTGAATCCGAGGCGATATTCGGGAGGATAGACGACAGGGGAGGGGGCCTCCATCGGCCGCTTCTGGCAAGTGATAGAGCCACGGAGCACAAAATCAGAACTTTTAGAAGTCAGCTCCATGAGGGACATCACTCCAGTGGCTAAGCGGGGGGTGGAACCCTCGCAGGACAGTGTGGTCTCAGGACCCTTGGGGTCACAGAAAGACTGGGGGTGCCTGAGTGCAGCAGAACTCCCAGGTATCGGAGCGGGGAAGCCTGCTACAGAGAAAGAGCCGAGGGGCGGGCTCTCAGCTCAGGGTGGCCATAAATTGTGATCCGTGGCCCAGTCTCCTCCAGCAGGGACCCAAAAAGCGGCAGAGCTGGGGAGACTCCCCTTCCTCCTTGGGGAGGAGCAACGCAGGGGCACACTGCAGGGATCTGCAGGGATTGGAGACTCCACACGGAGTCGGATGCCAGAGATAGAAACGCTTGGTCACAGACCGGGTAAACACTGAGTGCAGCCGGAGACCGGGGAGACGGGAGTGATTGAATGGTTTTCTCTGTGGGCACACTGAGGAGAGGGGACCCGAGTTCTCAGCTCCTCTGGGTGGAGATTGGGAGGCCACCATTTTCACTCTGGTCCTCCAAAGCTGTAGGGAGAGCTTGCAGGGAACAAAAGCTCCTGAGAGCAAACCCGAGGAGATTGCTTAGCCCGGACCCACAAGGGTGGGGCAATTCCGCCCCCGCAAAGACGTTTGGGAACCACGGCAACAGGCCCCTCCCCCAGAAGATCAGCATGAACAGCCAGCAAGCCAAGACCAAGTTTACCAATCAAGGAGAATGGGAGAACTCCAGTGCTAGGGGAATACTGCACATAGAATTCATGGCTATTTTACCATGATTCATTAGTTTTTCAAAGTTAATTTTTTAACTTTTTTTTTGAATTTTTCTTTTTCCCTTTTGCAACCAACATCTTACCAATCCCTTTTTAAAAAAAAAAACATTTTTTATTTTTCATTTTTAGAGTCATATTTTATCCCTTCATAGTAGTTACACTTACTTTTGGCATATATATATATAAGTTGTTCTCTCTTTAAAATTTTCAGATACGGTTTCTTCTAAAAGATCAAAATATACCCTAAATCACTAGTGTATGCCATTGTTCTAGTCTCCGGCCTGATCACATTCTCTCCTTTTCTTTTCTTTTTTTTTTAATCTTCCTCTTTCTTTTTTCAAATAACTTCTTATCAATTCCTTTATAATATTTTTTTTATAATTTTCATCTTTACATTCATCTCCCATCCCTTCATTGTATCAACCCTTATTTTGTACATATATGTCTTTCTTTCTTTAAAATTTTAGGAGGCATTTTCCTCTAACAGACCAAAATAAGCCCAAAATCTAGTGTGTGGCACTGATCTATGCACTAGCCTGATCATATTTGATCATATTCTCTTTTTTTTTGTTTTGTTCAGTTTTTGTTTGTTTTTACCTTTTTCCTTTTCTTTTTTTTCCTCTTTCTTTTTTCTTTCTTTCCGTTTCTTTTCCCCTGGTTTCAGGTCTTTTCTGATTTTTATAGAGTATATTTGCTGGGACGTTGTTAACCTGTTAGCATTTTGTTCTCTCATTCATTTATTCTCCTCTGGACAAAATGACAAGATGAAAAAAATCACCTCAGCAAAAAGAACAAGAGGTAGTACTGTCTGCCAGGGACCTACTCAATACGGACATTAGTACGATGTCAGACCTGGAGTTCAAAATCATGACTTTAAAGATACTAGCTGGGCTTGAAAAAAGCGTGGAAGTTATTAGAGAAACCCTTTCTGGAGAAATAAAAGAACTAAAATCTAACCAAGTCGAAATCAAAAAGGCTATTCATGAGGTGCATTCAAAAATGGGGGCACTAACTGCTAGGATAAATGAGACAGAAGAGAGAATCAGCGATATAGAAGACCAAATGATGGAAAATAAAGAGGCTGAGAAAAAGAGAGATAAACAACTAAAGGATCACGAGGGCAGAATTCGAGAGATAAGCGATATGATAAGACGAAACAACATTAGAATAATTGGGATCCCAGAAGAAGAAGAAAGAGAGAGAGGGGCAGAAGGTATAGTGGAGCAAATTATAGCCGAGAACTTCCCTAATGTGAGGAAGGAAACAGGCATCAAAATCCAGGGGCACAGAGAAACCCTCCTCAAAATCAATAAAAATGGGTCAACACCCCAACATCTAATAGTAAAACTTACGAGTCTCAGAGACAAAGATAAAATCCTGAAAGCAGCTCGGGAGAAGAGATATGGAACCTACAATGGTAGAAACTTAATTTGGCAACAGACCTATCCACAGAGACCTGGCAGGCCAGAAAGGACTGGCATGATATCTTCAGAGCACTAAATGAGAAAAATATGGCCAAGAATACTATATCCAGCTAGGGTGTCATTGAAAATAGGAGAGATAAAAAGCTTCCAGGACAAACAAAAAATAAAGGACTTTGCAAACTCGAAACCAGCCCTACAAGAAATATTGAAAGGGGACCTCTAGGCAAAGAGAGAGCCTAAAAGCAGCATAGATCAGAAAGGAACACAGACAATATAAAGTAACAGTCACCTTACAGACAATACAATGGCACTAAATTCATATCGATCAATAGTTACCCTGAATGTAAATGGGCTCAATGCCCCAATCAAAAGACACAGGCTATCAGATTGGATTAAAAAACAAGAACCATCGATATGCTGTCTGCAAGAGACTCATTTTAGACCCAAAGACACCCCAGATTGAAAGTGAGGGGGTGGAAAACAATTTACCATGCTAATGGACACCAAAAGAAAGCTGGGTTGGCAATCCTTATATCAGACAAATTAGATTTTAAACCAAAGACTGTAATAAGAGATGAGGAAGGACACTATATCCTACTTAAAGGGTCTATCAACCAAAAAGATCTAACAATTGTAAAATCTATGCCCCTAACATGGGAAGAGCCAATTATATAAGGCAATTGATAACAAAAGCAAAGAAACACATTGACAACAATACAATAATAGTGGGGGACTTTAGCACCCCCCTGACTGAAAAGGGCAAATCATCTAAGCAAAAGATCAACAAGGAAATAAAGACTTTAAATGACACACTGGACCAAATGGACTTAGCAGACATATTCAGAACATTCCATCCCAAAGCAACAGAATACACATTCTTCTCTAGTGCCCATGGAACATTCTCCAGAACAGATCACAACCTAGGTCACAAATCAGGTCTCAACCTGTACCAAAGATTGGGATTATTCCCTGCATATTTTCAGACCACAATGCTTTGAAACTAGAACTCAATCACAAGAGGAAATTCGGTAAGAACTCAAATACATGGAGGTTAAAGAGCATCCTACTAAAGAATGAATGGGTCAACCAGGAAATTAAAGAAGAATTAAAAAAATTCATGGAAACCAATGAAAATGAAAACACAACTGTTCAAAATCTTTGGGATACAGCAAAGGCAGTCCTGAGAGAAAGTATATAGCTGTACAAGCCTTTCTCAAGAAACAAGAAAGGTCTCAAATACACAACCTAACCCTACACCTAAAGGAGCTGGAGAAAGAACAGCAAATAAAGCCTAAACCCAGCAGGAGAAGAGAAATAATAACGATCAGAGCAGAAATCAATGAAATAGAAATGGAAAGAACAGTAGAACAGATTAACGAAACTAGGAGCTGGTTCTTTGAAAGAATGAACAAGATTGATAAACCCCTGGCCAGACTGATCAAAAAGAAAAGAGAAATGACCCAAATCAACAAAATCCTGAATGAAAGAGGAGAGATCACAACCAACACCAAAGAAATACAAACAATTCTAAGAACATATTAGGAGCAACTCTATGCCAGCAAATTAGATAACCTGGAAGAAATGGGTGCATTCCTAGAGATGTATCAACTACCAATATTGAACCAGGAAGAAATAGAAAACCTGAACAGACCTATAACCACTAAGGAAATTGAAGCAGTCATCAAAAATCTCCCAAAAAACAAAAGTCCAGGGCCAGATGGCTTCCCAGGGGAATGCTACCAAACATTTAAAGAAGAATTAATACCTATTCTCCTGAAACTGTTCCAAAAAATAGAAATAGAAGGAAATGTTCGAAACTCATTTTATGAGGCCACCATTACCTTGATCCCAAAACCAGACAAAGACCCCATCAAAAAGGAGAATTACAGACCAATATCCTTGATGAACATGGATGCAAAAATTCTCACCAAAATACTAGCCAATAGGATCCAACAGTACATTAAAAGGTTTATTCACCATGACCAAGTGGGATTTATCCCTGCGCTGCAAGGTTTTCCACCCCCTTGGCCGCAAATCAATCAATGTGATACAATACATTAACAAAAGAAAGAACAAGAATCATATGATCCTCTCAATAGATGCAAAAAAAAGCATTTGACAAAGTACAGCATCCTTTCTTGATCAAAACTCTTCAGAGTATAGGGAAGAGGCTACATACCTCAATATCATAAAAAGCCATCTATGAAAAACCTACAGCGAATATCATTCTCAATGGGGAAAAGCTGAGAGCTTTTCCCCTAATGTCAGGAACATGGCAGGGACGTCCACTCTCATCACTGCTATTCAGCATAGTATTAGAAGTCCTAGCCACAGCAATCAGACAACAAAAAGAAATCAAAGGCATCCAAATTGGCAAAGAGGAAGTCAAACTCTCACTCTTTGCAGATGATATGATACTGTATGTGGAAAACCCAAAAGACTCCACCCCAAAACTGCTAGAACTCATACAGGAATTCAGTAAAGTAGCAGGATATAGAATCAATACACAGAAATCAGCGGCATTCTTATACACCAACCACAAGACGGAAGAGAGACAAATCAAGGAGTCAATCCCATTTACAATTGCACCCAAAACCATAAGATACCTAGGAATAATTTTAACCGAAGAGGCAAAGGATCTGTACTCAGAAAACTATAAAATACTCATGAAAGAAATTGAAGAAGACACAAAGAAATGGAAAAACGTTCCATGCTCATGGATTGGAAGAACAAACATTGTGAAGATGTCAATGCTACCTAGAGCAATCTACACATTCAATGCAATCCCCATCAAAATACCATCCACTTTTTTCAAAGAAATGGAAGAAATAATCCTAAAATTTGTATGGAACCTAAGAGACCCCGAATAGCCAGAGGAATATGAAAAAGAAAAGCAAACCTGGCGGCATCACAATTCTGGACTTCCAGCTCTATTACAAAGCTGTCATCATGAAGATAGTATGGTACTAGCACAAAAACAGACACATAGATCAGTGGAACAGAATAGAGAGCCCAGAAATGGACCCTCAACTCTATGGTGAACTTATCTTTGACAAAGCAGGAAAGAATGTCCAATGGCTAAAAGACAGTCTCTTCAACAAATGGTGTTGGGAAAATTGGACATCCACACGCAGAAGAATGAAACTGGACCATTTCTTTACACCACACACAAAAATAGACTCCAAATGGTTGAAAGACGTAAACGTGAGACAGGAGTCCATCAAAATCGTAAAGGAGAACACAGGCAGCAACCTTTCGACCTCAGCTGCAGCAGCTTCTTCCTAGAAACATCGCCAAAGGCAAGGGAAGCAAAGGCAAAAATGAACTCTTGGGATTTCATCAAGATAAAAAGCTTTTGCACAGCAAAAGAAACAGTCCACAAAACCAAAAGACAACCAACATAATGGGAGAAAATATTTGGAAATGACATATCAGATAAAGGGCTAGTATCCAAAATCTATAAAGAACTTGTGAAACTCAGCACCCAAAGAACAAATAATCCACTCAAGAAATGGGCAGAAGACATGAACAGACATTTTTCCTAAAGAAGACATCCAAATGGCCAACAGACACATGAAAAAGTGCTCACCATCACTCGGCATCAGGGAAATCCAAATCAAAACCTCAATGAGATACCACCTCACACCAGTCAGAATGGGTAAAATTAACAAGTCGGGAAACGACAGATGTTGGCGGGGATGCGGAGAAAGGGGAACCCTCCAACACTGTTGGTGGCAAGGAAAGCTGGTGTAACCCCTCTGGAATACAGTATGGAGGTTCCTCAAACAGTTGAAAATAGAGCTACCATATGATCCAGCAATTGCACTACTGGGTATTTACCCCAAAGATACAAATGTAGGGGCCCGAAGGGGTACATGTACCCCAAATTTTATAGCAGCAATGTCCACAATAGCCAAAATGTGGAAAGAGCCAAGATGTCCATCGACAGATGAATGGATAAAGAAGTTGTGGTATATATACTCAATGGAATGTTATGCAGCCATCAAAAGGAATGCGATCTTGCCATTTGCAAGGACGTGGATTGCACTGGAGGGTGTTATGCTGAGTGAATTAAGTCAATCAGAGAAAGACATGTATCATATGACCTCACTGATATGAGGAATTCTTAATCTCAGGCAACAAACTGAGGGTTGCTGGAGTGGTGGGGGGTGGGAGGGATGGGGTGGCTGGGTGCTAGACATTGGGGAGGGTATGTGCTATGGTGAGTGCTGTGAATTGTGCAAGACTGTTGAACCACAGATCTGTACCTCTGAAACAAATAATGCAATGTATGTTAAGAATAAAAAAGAAGGAGAAGATAGCAGGAGGGGAAGAATGAAGGGGAGTAAATCAGAGGGGCAGATGAACCATGAGAGACGATGGACTCTGAAAAACAAACTGAGGTTTCTAGAGGTGAGGGCAGTGGGTGGATTGGTTAGCCTGGTGATGGGTATCAAAGAGGGCATATTCTGCGTGGAGCCCTGGGTGTTATGCACAAACAATGAATCATGGAACACTACCTCAAAAACTAATGATGTAATATATGGTGATTAACATAACAATAAAAAATTAAAAAAAAAAGAAGTCTTCTCTTCCTTACTGCACTGCACTATTGTGCCCCAGCACCAGCAGTAGGGTCTGACAGAGAGAGGCTACACAATAAATTTGTCCTGAATGGATAGATGCCTGAATGAAGACTGATAAGTTTATTATCTAATTTTTTTATTGAAGATAAAATTTACTAATTATGAAGAATCATGATGCAAGTATCATAAATATTTAAAGAAAAGCTACATAACATAATAAAATTTTAAAAATGTGGGTGTGTAAGAAAACATAGAGTACTAGCAATGTAAATAGAAGAAAATAGGATGAGGGATGCCAGCGTGGCAAAGTGGGTTAAGCATCTGACTTGATTTCAGCTCAGTTTGTGATCGCAGGGTCATGAGATCGAGCCCCCTGTGGGGCTCTGGGCTGGGCATGAAGCCTCCTTTAGATTCTCTCTCTTCCTCTGCCCCTCCCTCCGTCTCTCTCTCTCTCTCTCTCAAAAAAAAGAAAAAGAAAGAAGAAAAAATAGGATGTTAAATTTAAACTTACTAATTTCATTACCTTTCATAGTAAGAAATTATTATACTAAAAAGTTGATCAATTAAGAAATCGAGATTTTAGTCTCATTAGAAAATACAAAGACATCTAGAGGGGAGGGCGGTGGGAGGATGGGTTAGCCTGATGATGGGTATTAAAGAGGGCACGCTCTGCATGGAGCACTGGGTGTTATATGCAAACAATGAATCATGGAACACTACATCAAAAACTAATGATGTAATGTATGAAGATTAACATAACATAATAAAAAAAAGAAAATACAAAGGCAAGCAGTAATAAATTAAAATTTAGGCTCTATACATTTCAAGTGACTAAAGAGAAAACAAAAAGAAAGCAAAAGCCATATAGCAAATGTAACAGATATAACAAAAGATAGATACAAAGGAAATAAGGTTAATTTTAACAATGATCAAAGTAAACTGGAAAATTTGGCAAAGTAAATGGGAAAAATATTCTTAGGGAAAGTTATTCTTGTTTCATAAAAGAGACACATGTAAAAGAAAGTGACACATTATTATTGAAAATAATAAGTATTGGCAAAGACACACAGGCAGATGCAAAGAAATATTAAGCAGGGGTCCTGACATTAACATCACGTGAGAGTTTAATTAAAGGCCAAAGGCACTGTATGAGACAAATGTGGTGTGTGCCTTATAATTATTAATACATACAATCTACAGAAATATGTAACAGTTATGAATCTTTTTTATACACCAAACAACTTGGCATCAAAAATATAGATTCAAAACTGGATGAAATTAAAGGATAACTAAAAGTTCAATAATTCTTTCAGTCAATAGTAGATGAAAAAAATTAAAATAAGTGAGCCTATAGAGGCTTTGATTAATAAATCTTTAAATAAAACATGTGCTCTTTTATTCTTAAAATAATTTAAAATGGCTATATGTTAAGCCACAAAAGAATCACAACAAATTCCAAAATCTGAAAGCATATATTACAATCTTTTTTTATTATGTTATGTTAATCACCATACATTACATCATTAGTTTTTGATGTAGTGTTCCATGATTCATTGTTTGCATATAACACACAGTGCTCCACTCAGTACATGCCCTCCTTAATACCCATCACCAGGCTAACCCATCCCCCCACCGCCCTCCCCTCTAGAACCATCAGTTTGTTTCTCAGAGTCCATAGTCTCATGGTTCGTCTCCCCCTCTGAAAAGTAGTACGAAAAAGTAGTAACAAATTGAAATAACTCTATAAAATTTTAAAATATCTCTCTCAAAGAATTCTTGAGTTAAACAACAACTGTTTTTATCATTTATTTATTACATCTTTAAAGACTTTATTTATTAGAGCAATTTTAGGTTTACAATAAAAATGAGAAAAAGGTGCAGAGGTTTCTCATTCACCTCCTACCCCACATATGCATAACCTCCCCCATTATCCACATTACTCACTAAAATGCTACATTTTTACCAAGGATGAACCTATACTGACACAACATAATCACCCAAAATCCATAGTCTACTTTAGGATTTGCTTTTAGTGTTGTATAGCCTAGAGGTTTGGACAAATGTAGAATGATATATATTCATCATTATAATGCTATACAGGGTACTTTCACTGCCTTAAAATTCCTCCATGCTGAGCCTTTTCAACTCTCTACTTTTCATACAATTTATTTTTTTATTTTTTTAAAGGTTTTACTTATTCATTTGAGACCCAGAGATACAGAGAGAGGGAGAGAGAGCATGAGCAGGGGGAGAGACAGAGGGAGAGGGAGAAGCAGGCTCCCTGCTGAGCCAGGAGCGCGATGTGGGGCTCCATCCCAGGACTCTGGGATCATGACCCGAGCCAAAGGCAGATGTTTAATCATCGGAGCCACCCAGTCCCCCCCATTTATTTTTTAATATAATTGAAATATACCCAAACCCGCAGGATCAAAGTAAAGCCACTGTAAAAAGGAAATTTTTGCCTCAAACATTCACATAATTGAAGAAGAAAGAATAGAAATGTGTAAAATAGTAAATTTAATTTGTTTAAGTTGAAAAACAAAAAGGAAAAAGAAAAAAACCCAGGAGGAAGGAATTTGCAAGTATAAAAACAAACACGTGTTTGTTTATAAGCAAGATAATTATAATATAATAACAAGCAAAGTGATTTAAAAGTGCAGAGAATTCTTTGGAAAACAGAGAAGAAAACACGTCACTAGATAAATAAAAAGAAAGATAAAGTTTATAGAATGAGAACTGAGAATTCAGAAATAATTACAGACATGGATTTGGAAGTAGTGAGATGTATTCTCTAAGTCATGCAAATACATTTGAAAGTCAATACAAAATAGATGGTTTCTCAGAAAACATCAGTGACAAAAAAAATGACTCAAGAAGAAAAAGAAAATATAACTAGATCAATAATTACAGAATATATTAAGGAAGTTAAAAATAGTGCCAAGCCTAGGTGTTTTCACAGTTGAATCATTAAAACATTCAAAGAGCAGGTATTTTGAGTGTTATCTATACAGGGCATAGAGAAAAAAAAAAAAAACCTTGGGAAAAATAATTCTAAGAAGGTAACAGGAACAAATAACAAAATAAGCGAAATAACAAATGGGAGAGTGTAGACCTGCACTCCCCAATATGGTAGCCACTAGCCCCATGTGGGTTTATTAATTTTAACCTAATTTAAGATTCAGTTTCTCAGTTGCAGTAGTCACATGTCACATTGCAACTGTTTAATAGCCACATTTGGCTAGTGGGTACCATGTTGAGCGATGCAAAAATAGAATACTTCAGACTTCACAAGTAGTTGTAGAAGAAAGCCCTAGTGAGTTTCTCATTCCTGAACACGTCACTGAAAAACAAACAAACTGGGACAGTCTAATTGGCTAAATCTCGTCCATCTACCCACCTCTGAAGCCAGAGAACAGGGATACAGGGAGACTCTGTGATTTATATTTCCTGTAGAATCTCAAGAGAAGACAAACAATCCGTGTCACCACACACTTTCAAATACACTATACTTCCTTGGCACAATAGCTTTCTGAGATGCATAGGTATCACATAGAATGCAAACAGAAACTCACAGAGACACTAGGAAATTGCTCAAGTTCACTCTACTGATAATGCCGATGCAGGCTCTTAAAACCTAGCTCTTCTGAATATAGGCCCCCTGTAGTCCTCATGGTACATGACCAGGCTCTGGCTTAAAGCAGGTATTTTGGTGCTTATAATTATTGGTATAGCATGTGTCCCTGTTACTGAAAGGTAATTTGTAATCTGCAAGAGCCTGCAAACTCTAGGTGCTATTAAGAATCCAGCATTCAAAAAAAAAAAAAGAATCCAGCATGCAGATTTTCAGTAATAATATTGGCAATTGTCATTTGCCAGGTTTGATAAACATTATAACATTTAATATATAGTATACAAAAAGAAAAAGAGACAGAAGTGGGGAAGGAAATCGTTTGGTGAAAATAATAACATAAAGGAGATTGGAGAACATAATGTTGATCCAATTTTATATGGAGACAGATTGGAAAATAAAAGAAAATACTCTTTGTGAAAATGTCTAGCACACCTACACATAGTAGGTACTCAAAACATGTCTGTGACTATGTACTGCTGGTGAACTTTAGCGAGATGAAATATATTACCCATACTTTACAAATAAGTAATGGCTTGTTTTTCTTGGAAACCAGATATCTTAAGGTAGGGACTAAGAAGAAATTAAGGAACAGATACCATATACATGTAATATTTGTCAAGCTAGTGGCCTCCTTTTTGCTTTAATTATATAGGGTCATTCTCAGTGGAATATTTGAGCTGACCTAAAACAACACAAACTAAACTCTAAAGTAAAATACCCCCATTGCAATTTGCTGCCACTCATTTCCATAGCAGCACCCATGCCCAAAGCACATACAATGGTAGATCTGATGCTAGCAGAGTGGGGAGATGACCAGAGTACAATGCTCATGTAATGCATGTGTTCTGACTCTGGGTGTTGACATAGCTGCAGAGTGTACCGCCAGGAAGCCCATTTCTGTGGAAGGGGCCAGAAGAATTTTCCTCTTAAGCATCAGTAGAAGACCCAGGAGCTGAGTTAACCATGAATCTAACTGGAAAATTGGGGTGAGGAAAGGGAGGGAGGTATATTAACTAGTGATGAAGTTCACCATTCTGAAAAATTTGAAATTGCTCCTCCTAGGTCTTGGGCATGGTTCAGGAAGATATTAAGCTGGCAGGATTCTACCAACACATTTGGAGAAGGGAATATCATAGCTAAGAAGAACAGTGAGAAGACTAACAGTTTCAAAATGCATGCTACAGTGGGGTTGAGAAGACAATGGATCAGGGTAAGAGACATCAGCAGTGTGACGAATTGATTTATTCATTCAACCAAAATTGATTATCTATTATATAGCAAAACTCTTTTTTCAGTGAGATGCTATGACAAAGAGATGGAAAAATGTCCAAACACCTAGTGCCTATGTTTCAAGATGTCACAGACTAGAGTAGATAAAGATATGTCAAGAAATAATAAAATTATACTAATAACTTCCATTTGGTAAAATCTATGATGAACAAGAAGAAACAAAGTATAATAGTGATGTTTCTAGGCAACATGATGAGAATTGACCAAAGAAGTAGGTTTCCTATAACAAGATAAGGGATTTGCTTTTGTGTATAAGTTTAAGATTCCAGAATAGTCATGTGTGCTAAAAGTATGAGCAGGGGAAGAGACATAAATAGGATGAACTAAGAGGCAAAATCAACACAAAAAAAAGCTGAAAAGTTTATTTTTATCTCATTTTAACACAGAATATTGCATTTGAAGTACCAGGGAAAGCATATGTTCATACCAGTATCTAGTGGTAAGGAGGAAATATTTATGGCATAAAAAACATATGCAGTTCTAGTAGTGTGGATTGAGCCTAAGAGAAATTACTTATTAACTTCAAAAATTCATTTAAAAGTCATAGGAAGTCAACTATGCCATTTTTGGTAATAAGGAAAGTTAAAATGTTACTTAGAAAAAAAAATAGGCACAGGTGGTGAATGCAGCTGCAGTATTTCCACGTTGTGATCAGAGATGATGCATTTCTCTTAAATGGCATCCTTTCCCACAGGTGTAAAAAAAGTGGGGATCAGCACACTCACCATGATCCTATAGGACATCAAGAACTTTAAAAAGTGTATAAGTGTATGAAATTAAAAATGCTTTCAATTACTTAATAGCATTTTTAATTTTTTTTAATTTTTAAATTTTTTTAAGTTATGTTCAGTTATCCACTGTATAGTACATCATTAGTTTTTGATATAGTGTTCAATGATTCCTTATTTGTGTATAACACCCAGTGCTCATCACAACACGTGCTGTCTTTAATACCCATAACTCTGTGACAGCATACCCCATCCCCCTCGCCTCTGAAACCCTCGGTTTCTTTCCCGGAGTCCATAGTCTTTCATGATTCGTCTCCCTCTCTTGCTTTCTCCCCCTTCAGTTTTCCCTCCCTTTCCCTGTGGTCCTCTGTGCTATTGCTTATGTTCCACATATGAGTGAAACCATATGATAATTGTCTTTCTCTACTTGACTTATTTCACTTAGGATAATCACCTCCAGTTCCATCCATGTCGATGCAAATGGTGGGTATTCATCCTTTCTGATGGTTGAATAATATTCCATTGTATATATGTGCCACATCTTCTTTATCCATTCATCTGTTGAAGGACCTCTCGGCTCCTTCCACAGTTTGGCTATTGTGGACATTGCTGCTATGAACATTGGGGCGCATGTGCTCCTTCTTTCCAGTATATCTGTATTTTGGGGGTAAATACCTATTAGTGCAACTGCTGGCTCATAGGGTAGCTCTATTTTTAACATCTTGAGGAACCTCCATACTGTTTTCCAGAGTGGCTATACCAGCTTGCATTCCCACCAACAGTGTTAGAGGGTTCCCCTTTCTCCACATCCTTGCCAACATTTGTTGTTTCCTGCCTTGTTAATTTTTGCCATTCTAACTGGAGTAAGGTGGTAACTCATTGTAGTTTTGATTTGTATTTCCCTGAGGGCTAGTGATGTTGAACATTTTTTCATGTGTCTGTTAGCCATTTGTATGTCTTCTTTGGAGAAGTGTCTGTTCATGTCTTCTGCCCATTTCTTGACTGGATTATTCATTTTTTGAGTGTTGAGTTTGAGAAGTTCTTTATAGATCTTGGGTATCAGCCCTTTATCTGTAATGTCATTTACAAATATCTTTTCCCATTCCATGGGTTGCCTCTTAGTTTTGTTGACTGTTTCTTTTGCTGTGCAGAAACTTTTTATCTTGATGATATCCCAAAAGTTCATTTTGCTTTTGTTTCCCTTGCCTTTGGAGACGTGTCTTGAAAGAAGTTGCTGTGGCCAATGTTGAGGTTACTCTCTATGTTTTCCTCTAGGATTTTGATGGATTCCTGTCTCACGTTGGGTCTTTCATCCATTTTGAGTTTATCTTTGTGTGTGGTTTAAGAGAATGGTCCAGTTTTATTCTTCTTTATGTAGCTGTCCAATTTTCCCAGCACCACTTATTAAAGAAACTCTTTTTCCTTTGGATATTTTTTCCTGATCTGTCAAAGATTAGTTGACCATAGAGTTGAGGGTTCATTTCTGGAGTCTCTATTCTCTTCCATTGGTTTATATGTCTGTTTTCGTAACAGCATTTTTGAAATTGAAATGGCCAAATCAGGCAGTGGAAATTCAAAGACAAGTAAGACACAGTTCAACTCTTCAAAAGTCCAATTGAGAATTAAAACACACACATTAACAATTATGTATGGGAGAACAAAATGCTTCCTTAAAGGCATTTTATTTATCTGTTTGCAAAACACGTTTTTCTTTAACCACTTAATCCTGACACTAATGCAGAGAGATAACAATTTAGTAATAATAGATTTATCATCCTTATCTTATGACACAGAGGGGGAAACAGAATCAAAGAGAGGTTTATTGACTAGACAATGGTTAGAATCCTTGCAGGACAAGAATATAGGTTTTCTAACAGTGAATGATTGAGTTTTGCATTCAAGTAGTAATAGGCTTCCAAAAAAGGAAATGGATTTTTCCTTATTATTGCAATGGTGAAGATACCAAACAAGACACCATGTCTATAGAAAACCAAAAAATCAGTCACATCACTTGATGACTCAGTATATTATCTGGAAATATTGTCCCCATGAGGTCATTTATCTACATTATTTGCCTTGTTTACTGAGTTGGTCAGACAGTTAGCATGGCCTCAACATGGATGTATGGCCTAACAATGGCAAAATATTTCAATCAATCACTCCAAATGTCACTTACATGATCTGCCCAGATTGCCTTCCTGCCACTAGCACATATTCCTAAATTGAAAAATATCGGACAGTGGTAAGAAGGACAGCATATTTCAGGCAGATGGTTAATAAATGATAAAGGTTAGGTTTTGTCCAATCTTACCATCACTTCAATGATGGCAGAGAAGAGAGAAGGTAGTGAGACAGTGAATCTTCAGGGGATTTCCACATCCAGATCTCCATCTCCAGACCAGAGGATCTTCGCATCCCTTTCCAGCTCTTCAACTCCCTAGTTACCTTGGAGAGAATTTCAGATATGTGTTATATTGTTCATCCCTTGTATGACTTTGGATTAAATCTGAAGATTAATGTGAGGTCCTGCTACCAAAATGTATCCTCAGCATTGATGTAAAAAGATAATAAAACTTGATATTTATCAAGTGCTTACTGCATGTTAGGGCCTTGTACCCATTTAAAATATTGTAAGATAGATGGTGATGTGTGTTTTTAATTATAAATTCAAGCGTTCGAGGGATCATGAAAGCAGTATAGTTTGACCATACAGTTAATATTTGATTTCCCTCCATAAGGTACACTAAGCTGTCATCCGGCTGAGTAAGCACCTCTATTTTAGGCTTCTGCATTATTTGACAACATTTCCATTACCTCCTATGCCACATTTCACGTTTCTCCCCCCCCCCCACCCCATTCCATCCATTGCTGCAGTGGACACCGAGATACAGGGGTAAATTGACAATATTTTGTCTCAGTTGTCTTCCATAGGCATTTGCAAAGATCACAGAAGATCTACTGGAACCCCCTCACACTCATTCATACACAGATATGGAAATGTGAGGGATTTAACACCTCTTGTGGCAACTCTGACCAATAAGGCATGGAAACTAGCAGAAAACTACTCCATTTCTTGAGCAGAAAATTCTGGGGCAAGCTATACATGACCATTTAGAGGAATCCGGCAGGACTGAGTCCCAGTTGCCAGAGCAGTGACAAGCTCAACAATGCACCCTGGGATTTGCTTTCTCTCTTTTCCTCTTTTGTAGCTGCCTTTTCCCCATCCCTGTACCCTTGGATTACTTCCTAAAATAAACTACCCACTTGTGTACTTTTTTCTTTGGCTTTGCTTTCTGAGACCCAGACTAGGACAGGACACTCACCAGCCATCATGAGGAAAGACCCTTTCCAATCATAACTTATCATGTAGGGTCACCTCAAGGCTTTCTACTCTCATTTACATGTCTGATTTAAAAGGGATTCATGGTGTCCAATTAATGGATGGATGTGTGAAACCAGAGAAGTAAATATGGCCAAATTTCATGTGCTTCAAATTAAAGTAATCTCTAAGATTGAAGAAAAGAGCCTAAAATAATGTCTTCCAAAACTAGTTATAGGCAAAGTGTGAAATATGAAGGGGCATAGGGTTTATCCAGTTCCCACCATGACACTTTAGGATCCCAGTAACATAACACTAGCGCAAAACCAATTAACCTGTATTGTGGACCATAAGAATGATGATTTTAAAAATATTTGGTGCTAACAATTTGGAGACACACTTTAAATAAATGAACTCAAAGACTGTGGTAGTAAAATTTGTAGGAGGTCTCTCTTTAGATATATAAGCTAACATAAGATTAAAGAGTGAAAATAGGAATATAAAGAAACTATGTGTGGTAAGGTGGAGTTCTGGGGATAATAACAAATATGTCCATTTATTTTTACCTGAGAAAGACAATCTGAGTCTACATGTCTTTGTGTTTGTGCTAATCCCATTGAGACTTGTGACAGTTGGAAATGTGCCTACTAAGCAATAACTTCTTACTGTTGGTTTGAACATCTACCAACTGGAAGACAGTGTGCCAAACAAAAGGGTATATTCAGGATGCCAGACTCAACTTAAAGGGAAAAGATTCACTGGACTTTCAGTCAAAATACTTGATTTGAGTAGCTTAGTAGCTGTGTGTCTTGGACAAGTCACAGACTCCCAAGGTCTTGCTTTGCTGTTGATAAAAGAGGGTGTTAATTCTTGGTTGACCTGTCTTACAGGGTTGATAATGGTATCAAAGGAATATATGTGTGATAGGGAATTTTGATTATACAATATCATATACATTTGAAGTATTATTTCTTATTGGAGCCCTTCCAGATCAGGCACTATGCCTGAGGTTTGCATTTTCTAGGGAACCTGGAGCAGACTACTGGAGAAATGAAGTCTTTTCCATTGAGTCCTCAGAAGATTAAGAAAATAATTCAAAGGCTGAAGGGACTGATCTACAAGGCAAGATTAAAGGAGGACATGTAGTTTATCATTCTGTTAGGCAATGCCTAATGGAGGGTCAGGACTGCAAAGATATATTTCAAAGGGGTAAACATTGAAGATGGGGAAGAATTATTTCTGTTGAGACAAAAAGAAATAAGTAAAATCATTGAAAATGAAATGAAAAGTATCTGGATAGCAGAAAATGGTCAAAGTTCTTTTATTTGGAATCTTTTAAGCTAACATAAAAAAGCCTAGATTTTTCCATCTTTGCTCCAGTTTATCATTAGGTGGTCTCCAATAGTATTGCTCTGCCCCACTGACCCCCTTATTAGGTAGACACTCATCCTGAATAACGATCTTATCTTTTTGAATTCAGATGTTCATGTGAGAAAAGTCATCAAAAAATATGTTGTTTGTTCCAAGGTATCAAATTCTTTTCCACATGGCTTTTTAAATTTTCTTACCACAAACTTTTCATTTCATATTTTCCTTAGGGAATGCTTCTGTGAGTGTACAAATGGAACTAATTGAAAAGATCAAATTTAATAGAATTTAAACTTACTGAAAGGGGAGATAAGTTTCATCTCAGTCTGGAGAGAAGTGAAAAGACCAAGTAAGGTCCTAAGAACTAAACTACTAGAACAGCTCTGTAAGTGTTGTGAAGGCAGGGGTCTGCTTTTATATTATTTGAAAGAAGATTGAAGCAATTCAATATAAGTTGTGATAATTTTTTTAATCCAGAGGGGCACACAGTATTTTTTTTTCTGGCAAAGAAATTTGACCCAAAAATGGGAAGGAAAAAAAATTAAATTCTTCCCACTCTCAAAATAGCAAGACTATGTTTCTCTTCAGATTCAATAAAGAATAGTTTCATTTGAACAAGGCAATAGTTTATATGATAATCTTTAAGGGATAATCCATTGGCAAAACTGTGACATCGGGCAAGTTTTTTACCTGGATTCCCATTTAGGTCTGCTCTCACTGGGTGGACCCTGCTGATAGTAAATTATGATGAGGTCTTGCTGTACAGCTTAGTGCAGGCTTGTGCATATTTGATTTTCCCAGTAATACTAGGCATGTTGAGTCTTAATTCAGAGGTCCCTCCACTTGCTACCATTGTATTAAAGTTTCGTGTTCTGGTTCTTTTGATCCTGGATCTTCACGCCATCAAATTTAGCCATTCTGTGACTTTTTTCATCTGGGAACTGTCATCTGCTAATCCTGGAGGATGTAGGAATTTTGTTTTTATTTTCACTATTGCCAATAACCATTTGTGAGTTCTTCCACTAGTAACCCACTTCTTTGACTCTTTTCTGCATGTAATTTAATGACATAATGATTTTTAAACATTCTGTCCAATGACCTTAAACCAGGACTTTTCAACTTCAGCACTATTGACATTTTGGGCTGGATAGTTATTTGTTCTAAGAGCATGACCTGTGCATAATAGGGCATTTAGCAGCATCCCTGAACTCTACCCAGTGGATGCCAGTGGTAAACAGCATCCCTCCAACAGACATCAAGAAAGTATCCAGACATCCAAAATCACCCACAGTCGAGAGCCACCAATCTAACTTCATGTTAAAGAAAGCATTTCCTCTTACAAAATGGTAACACAGGTCTCAGGCAATTATCTTGAGGAAATTCCTCAAGCATAAGATGATCTAAAATATGAATTCCACATTTAGTAGACTTCCATTGCCCCCCTACCATTCCTGCAATATAGCAGAAACATCTTTTCTCTTTCTTCCCTGTTTCATGCTGCTTTTGCATTGCCAGATGTGGCCTGATCAGGGCTCCCCTGACAAGGTGTTCTGAAACAATTTGTTACAGCTGGGGCTGCTACATTCAGTTACAGTCTCCATCTGTGGCCACAAATAGGTCTGTTTCAATATCAGTCTTTGTGCCATCTGGTTATGTATGCTCCTCTCCTCCCTGAAGTCCTATCTGCACACTCACCTCACCCTACCCTGCCCCACCTGAAAGAGGTTCACAGTTTCCTTTTTGTGGTTTACCCACCCCCACCACGATTGTTGAGGGGAGCCACATCCGTGAAGAACTGTTTCTCCACCTGGACTGTGTCTGGGAGCGACCATGCTGCTGTGTTCTCTGTGTGATGTGCCCACATTTCAACACTGTGCTGTCGGGGAAACTGTATGAATAATAATCAGTGCACGTGCAGCCTGATGCTCTGAAATGAATATTTGAAGATCCATGCCTTATATTTACACACTTTTTAGTTTTAATTCCAGGCATTCTATATAATGCCAAAATTAAAAATCATTCATAAGCATTATTTTATGTACTTGCTAATAATAACCCTACATGGATTAGAAATGTGTTGATTTATGTGGAAGACTAGTAACAAAAGCTTTAGTTTTCTTTTTGCCAACAATGCAAAAAGAATCTTTTGGATTCTTTAAATAATTATTTATTCCCTTTTCTAAGACCCTTTAGGAGGATCATTTCATTTGAATTACTAGGGTACAAAACTATGTCATAAATAGAGTATCTGGAAACATTACTTGGATAGATTCATTCATGTGACAGTCAGGCCATGAGGTAAGCCAGGCAAAAGAGATCTCTACCTACCTAGAGATTTAATAGGTTGTGGAAGCTCTGACTAGCAGTAATACCTCCACTCCACATGTCCTCATTTCTCTAATACTTCCACCTCCACTGGTAAACATCAATGAGAAGACCTGTTGTAATTAGTAAGTACACTGGTGTCTCTTAGCATGATTATTGCGTTTAATAATTTCAGAGTTGATCGATGGCCTGTTTGCATTATCAAACCTGCTCCAAGCCAAGGCGAACTAGGACTGGACTTTTCTTTCATTTCATTGGGCCATGAAGAAACCAAGAAAGGCATCTTTTCATTTACCAGGCACAAAATGGAATCCTTAGTGTGAACTAGAAGAAGCAGAAGTCTGGATCAAGCCATTGATGTGTGTTCTGAATTCCTCAGCTCTAGGCAAAAAGAACTGCCCTGGAGTAGCGAACAATCTAGTGAGACACACAGACTAAGCACCCAACACATACAGGGGAGAAAGTCGGGGGCATATGTCCACATCCAGGTGCAGTTCTTCCCTGGATGGGATGGTCCATACAGTAAGTGGAAATAGTTTCATGAAGAAGATAGCATCATCTAGGATTCATTTTCAGAGATAACAACTCCGTCCTTAAAATTCAGCTAGACTATTTCCCATCTCTGTAAAAAGGCCCTCATAGTATATACAGTCCCTTGGCTGCTCTTAAATAACATTTTGTAAAATATCTTTATTGAGATACAATTCACATGTCATAGAATTCACCCATCTAAAGGTATACAATTCAATTATCTTTGGTATATTACATGATTAATTTACATAAATTGTGGTAAAATGCATGTAACAAAATCTGTCATTGTTACCATTTTTAAGTATATAATTCATTGGCATTAATTTCATTTACAGTGTTATGAAACCATGACTCCTGTTTCTAAAACTTTTTCATCATCCCCTCAAGTACTAATCTCTCCATTTCTCCCTCTCTCCAGCTCCTGGGGAAGGGGTCTAATCTACTTTCTGTCTCCTTGAATTTGCCTATTTGAATTATTTCATATAAGAGAAATCATATAATATTTGTTCTTTTGTGTCTGGCTTATTACTATATTTTCAAGGTTTATCCATGTTGTAGCTTGTTCTGTTACTTCATTCCCTGTTACTGCTGAATAATATTACATTGTGTGTATACTATACATATTGTCATTTGGGTTGTATCTACCTTTGGGCTATTGTGATTAATACAGCATTGAACCTGGATATAAAGGTACCTGTTGTAGTCCTGCTTTCAGTTCCTTTGGGAATATACCTAGGAACGGAATTGCCAGGTCACAGGGAAATTCTGTGTTTAGCTTTTGGAGGAACTTCCAACTCTTTTCCATAGTAGCTGCACCCTTTTACACTGCCATCAGCAATGCATGAAGTTTCCAATTTTGCTATATCTTTGCTATGACTTGTTATTTTCTTTTTTATTATGATCATCCTAGCATATGTGAAGAGGTATCACATTGTAGGATTTTTTTTTTTATTTGTTTTTCTCTAACAATTAGCAGTGTTGAGGATCTTCTCATAGCTTATTGGTTATTTGTATATCTTCCTTGGAGAAATGTCTATTCAAGTTCCTTTGTCATTTTTTTAAACTGGATTGTCTTTTTATTGTTGAGTTATAGGAGTTCTTGATATATTCTGGATATTAGCCCCTTATCAGGTATATGATTTCCAAATATTTTCTCCCATTCTGTAGATTGTCTTTACATGTGCTTAATAATATACTTTGATGCATGAAAGTTTTTAATTTAGATGAAGTCTTTTTTTTTAAGATTTTATTTATTTATTTGACAGAAAGAGAAACAACAAGAGAGGGAACACAAGCAGGGGGAGTGGGAGAGGGAGAAGCAGGCTTCCTGCTGAACAGGGAGCCCGATGCGGGGCTCGATCCCGTGAGCCTGGGATCATGACCTGAGCCGAAGGCAGATGCTTAACGACTGAGCCACCCAGGCACCCCTTAGATGAAGTCTTTTATCTATCTTTTTTATTGCATAACTTTTAATAAAGCAAGAATTAGATAGAAGATGTCATTGGGACTTCTATTTTCCAGTTTTTTTAAGGATTTTATTTATTTTTTTGACAGAGAGCGACAGAGTGAGTGAGGGAACACAAGCAGGGGGAGTGGGAGAGAGAGAAGCAGGCTTCCCGCTGAGCAGGAAGCCCGATGCAAGGCTCGATCCCAGGAAACTGGGATCATGACCTGAGCCAAAGGCAGACGCTTAATGACTGAGCCACCCAGGTGCCCCATATTTTCCATAGTTTTTGAGCAACATTATTTTGAGGTTATTCTTCCATCTGCTTATCAAAAACTTGAAACTTATGTTATAGTAACACATGGATATGTCAGACTACTTCCCAAGCAGTTAATTCAACATCATTATACTTAACTTTTGTTCACCAAACATTATTTAAGTATACCAAGGGCTTAGCAATACATTAGGCACTGAGGGGAAAAAATAAATACAAAAATTTTAAGGTATTACCCTTACTTTGAAGGAACTCATATACTAGCAGAGAGGATGGATATATAAACAACTCCTTAAAAGTAAAGGGTAAATTCTACCATTGATATTTTATAAAGTACAAAAAGAATAGAGATAACAAAGTAACAAATGAATTCCAATTGTTGGGGGGAAATAAGCAAGTAACATTTAAAAGTGGACTTTATTTTTTTCTCGTTATTTTTTTAATTCCAGTAAGTTAACATAGAGTGTAATATTACTTTCAAGTGTAGAATTCAGTGATTCCATCACTTACATACAACACCCAGTGTTCATCACTACAAGTGCCCTCCTTAACCCATCACCCATATAATGCGTGCCCCTCCCCACCTCCCCACCAGTAACCCTCAGTTTGTCTCCTATAGTTAAAAGTCTGTTTCCTGGTTTGCTTCACTTTTTTCCCCATATGTTTTTCTGTTTTATTTCTTATTTTCACATATGAGTGAAATCATATGGTATTTGTCTTTCTCTGACTGACTTATCTTGCTTAACATAATACTCTCTAGCTCCATCCACATCCTTGCAAATGGCAAGATTTCATTCTTTTCGATGACTGAGTAATATTCCATTGTAAATATATATCACATCTTTTTTATCCATTCATCAGTCGGTGGACATTTGGGCTCCTTCCATAACTTGGCTATTGTTGATAATGCTGCTATAAACATCGGACAGCATGTATCCCTTTGAAACAGTATTTTTGTATTTGTTCGATAAATACCTAGTAGTGCAATTGCTGGATTGTAGGGTCGTTCTGTTTTAACTACTTCAGGAACATCCATACTGTTTTCCAGAGTGACTGCACCAGTTTGCATTCCCACTAACAGTGTAAGAGGGCTTCCCTTTCTCCACATCATTGCCAACACACCTATTGTTTCCTGTGTTGTTAATTTGAGCCATTCTGACTAGTGTGAAGTGATATATCATTCTGGTTTTGATTTTTATTTATCTGATGATGAGTGATGTTGAGCATCTTTTCATATGTCTCTTAGCCATCGGTATGTCTTCTTTGAAGATATGTTTATGTCTTCTGACCATTCTTACATTATTCTTTTTTTAAATTTTTTATTGTTATATTAATCACCATACATCATTAGTTTTTGATGTAGTGTTCCATGATTCATTGTTTGTGCATAACACCCAGTGCTCCACGCAGAACGTGCCCTCTTTAATAACCATCACCAGGCTAACACATCCCCCCCAACCCGCTCCCCTCTATAAACCTCAGTTTGTTTTTCAGAGTCCATCGTCTCCCATGGTTCATCTCCCCATCCGACTTACTCCCCTTCATCCTTCCCCTCCTGCTATCTTCTTCTTTTTTTTTCTTAACATATATTGCATTATTTGTTTCAGAAGTACTGATCCGTGATTCAACAGTCTTGCACAATTCACAGAGCTCACCATAGCACATACCCTACCCAATGTCTAGCACCCAGCCACCCCATCCCTCCCACCCCCCACCCCTCCAGCAACCCTCAGTTTGTTTCCCAAGGTTAAAAATTCCTCATATCAGCGAGGTCATATGATACATGTCTTTCTCTGATTGACTTATTTCACTCAGCATAACACCCTCCAGTTCCATCCACGTCGTTGCAAATGGCAAGATCTCATTCCTTTTGATGGTTGCATAATATTCCATTGTGTATATATACCACTTCTTCTTTATCCATTCATCTATTGATGCACATCTTGGCTCTTTCCACATTTTGGCTATTGTGGACATTGCTGCTGTAAACATTGGGGTGCACGTACCCCTTCGGATCCCTACATTTGTATCTTTGGGGTAAATACCCAGTAGTGCAATTGCTGAATTGTATGGTAGCTCTATTTTCAGCTGTTTGAGGAATCTCCATACTGTTTTCCAGAGTAGTTGCACCAGGTTGCATTCCCACCAACAGTGTAGGAGGGTTCCCCTTACTCCGCATCCTCGCCAACATCTGTCGTTTCCTGACTTGTTAATTCTAGCCATTCTGACTGGTGTGAGGTGGTATCTCATTGAGGTTTTGACTTGGATTTCCCTGATGCCGAGCGATGTTGAGCACTTTTTCATGTGTCTGTTGGCCATTTGGATGTCTTCTTTGAAAATATGTCTGTTCATGTCTTCTGCCCATTTCTTGATTGGATTATTTGTTCTTTGGGTGTTGAGTTTGATAAGTTCTTTATAGATTTTGGATACTAGCCCTTTATCTGATATGTCATTTGCAAATATTTTCTCCCATTCTGTCGGTTGTCTTTTGGTTTTGTGGACTGTTTCTTTTGCTGTGCAAAAGCTTTTTATCTTGATGAAATCCCAATAGTTCATTTTTGCCCTTGCTTCCCTTGCCTTTGGCGATGTTTCTAGGAAGAAGTTGCTGCGGGTGAGATCGAAGAGGTTGCTACCTGTGTTCTCCTTTATGATTTTGATGGACTCCTGTCTCACGTTTAGGTTTTTCAACCATTTGGAGTCTATTTTTGTGTGTGGTGTAAGGAAATGGTCCAGTTTCATTCTTCTGCATGTGGCTGTCCAATTTTCCCAACGCCGTTTGTTGAAGAGACTGTCTTTATTTTATTGGACATTCTTTCCTGCTTTGTCAAAGATGAGTTGACCATAGAGTTGAGGGTCCATTTCTGGGCTCTCGATTCTGTTCCATTGATCTATGTGTCTGTTTTTGTGCCAGTACCATACTGTCTTGATGATGACAGCTTTGTAATAGAGCTGGAATTCTGGAATTGTGATGCCGCCAGCTTTGCTTTTCTTTTTCAACATTCCTCTGGCTATTCGGGGTCTCTTCAGGTTCCATACAAATTTTGGGATTATTTGTTCCATTTCTTTGAAAAAAGTGGATGGTATTTTGATGGGGATTGCATTGAATGTGTAGATTGCTCTAGGTAGCATTGACATCTTCACAATGTTTGTTCTTCCAATCCATGAGCATGGAACGTTTTTCCATTTCTTTGTGTCTTCTTCAATTTCTTTCATGAGTATTTTATAGTTTTCTGAGTACAGATCCTATGCCTCTTTGGTTAAATTTATTTTTAGGTATCTTATGGTTTTGGGTGCAATTGTAAATGGGATCGATTCCTTGATTTGTCTCTCTTCTGTCTTGTTGTTGGTGTATAGAAATGTCACTGATTTCTGTGTATTGATTTTATATCCTGCTACTTTACTGAATTCCTGTATGAGTTCTAGCAGTTTTGGGCTGGAGTCTTTTGGGTTTTCCACATACAGTATCATATCATCTGCAAAGAGTGAGAGTTTGACTTTCTCTTTGCTGATTTGGATGGCTTTGATTTCTTTTTGTTGTCTGATTTCTGTGGCTAGGACTTCTAATACTTTGTTGAATAGCAGTGGTGATAGTGGACGTCCCTGCCGCGTTCCTGACCTTAGGGGAAAAGCTCTCAGCTTTTCCCCATTGAGAATGATATTCGCTGTAGGTTTTTCATAGATGGGTTTTATGATATTGAGGTATGTACCCTCTATCCCTATACTCTGAAGAGTTTTGATCAAGAAAGGATGCTGTACTTTGTCAAATGCTTTTTCTGAATCTATTGAGAGGATCATATGACTCTTGTTCTTTCTTTTGTTAATGTATTGTATCACAATGATTGATTTGTGGATGTTGAATCAACCTTGCAGCCCAGGGATAAATCCCACTTGATCATGGTGAATAATCCTTTTAATGTACTGTTGGATCCTATTGGCTAGTATTTTGGTGAGAATTTTGCATCCATGTTCATCAAGGATATTGGTCTGCAATTCTCCTTTTTGGTGGGGTCTTTGTCTGGTTTTGGGATCAAGGTAATGGTGGCCTCATAAAATGAGTTTCAAAGTTTTCCTTCTATTTCTATTTTTTGGAACAGTTTCAGGAAAATAGGTATTAATTCTTCTTTAAATGTTTGATAGAATTCCCCTGGGAAGACATCAGGCCCTGGGCTTTTGTTTGTTGGGAGATTTTGGATGACTGCTTCAATTTCCTTAGTGGTTATACGTCTGTTCAGGTTTTCTATTTCTTCCTGGTTCAGTTTTGGTAGTTGATACATCTCTAGGAATGCACCCATTTCTCTAGGTTATCTAATTTGCTGGCATAGAGTTGCTCATAATATGTTCTTATAATTGTTTGTATTTCTTTGGTGTTGGTTGTGATCTCTCCTCTTTCATTCAGGATTTTGTTGATTTGGGTCATTTCTCTTTTCTTTTTGATCAGTCTGGCCAGGGGTTTATCAATCTTGTGAATTCTTTCAAAGAACCAGCTCCTAGTATTGTTGATCTGTTCTATTGTTCTTTTGGTTTCTATTTCATTGATTTCTGCTCTGATCTTTATTATTTCTTTTCTCCTGCTGGGTTTAGGCTTTATTTGCTGTTCTTTCTCTAGCTCCTTTAGGTGTAGGGTTAGGTTGTATATTTGAGACCTTTCTTGTTTCTTGAGAAAGGCTTGTATTGCTATATACTTTCCTCTCAGGACTGCCTTTGCTGTATCCCAAAGATTTTGAACTGTTGTGTTTTCATTTTCATTGGTTTCCATGAATTTTTTTTAATTCTTCTTTAATTTCCTGGTTGACCCATTCATTCTTCAGTAGGACGCTCTTTAGCCTCCATGTATTTGAGTTCTTTCTGACTTTCCTCTTGTGATTGAGTTCTAGTTTCAAAGTACTGTGGTCTGAAAATATGCAAGGAATAATCCCAATCTTTTGGTATAGGTTGAGACCTGATTTGTGACCTAAGATGTGATCAATTCTGGAGAATGTTCCATGGGCACTAGAGAAGAATGTGTATTCCATTGCTTTGGGATGGAATGTTCTGAATATGTCTGTGAAATCCATTTGGTCCAGTGTTTCATTTAAAGTCTTTTTCCTTGTTGATCTTTTGCTTAGAATATCTGTCCATTTCAGTCAGGGGGTGTTAAAGTCCCCCACTATTATTGTATTGTCAATGTGTTTCTTTGCTTTTGTTATTAATTGCCTTATAAAAGTGGCTGCTCCCATATTAGGGGCATAGATATTTACAATTTCCCTTCTTCTGCTGGCTTTAAGTTTCATTTGTTATTCTTTTTCTAGCTCCTTTAGGTTTAAGGTTAGGTTGTTTATTTGAGATTATTCTTGCTTCTTGAGTAGGCCTGTATTGCTATATACTTCCCTCTTAGAACTCCCTTTGCTGTATCCCACAGGTTTTTGACTGTCATGTTTTCATTTTCCTTGGTTCCCATGTATTTTTTAAATTTTTAAATTTCTTCTTTGATTTCCTGGTTAATCCATTCAGTCTTTAGTAGCATGTTGTTTAACCTCCCTGTATTTGTGGTTTTTCCAATTTTTTTCTTGTAGTTGAATTTTGAATTTTTCTTTTCCCGTTTTTCAACCAACATCTTACAATTGTTAGATCTTCTTGTTGGATAGACCCTTTAAGTAAGATATAGTGTCCTTCTTCATCTCTTATTACAGTCTTTGGTTTAAAATCTAATTTGTCTGATATAAGAATTGCCACCCCAGCTTTCTTTTGGTGTCCATTAGCATGGTAAATGGTTTTCCATTTAATTTTCTTTAAAATTAAATTTAAAAAATTAGCTTTGAAAAACTAATGAATCATGGTAAAAAAGCCATGAATTCTATGTGCAGTATTCCCCTAGCGCTGGAGTTCTCCTGTTCTCCTTGATGGGTAAACCTGGTCTTGGCTTGCTGGCTGTTCACGCTGATCTTTTTTTTTTTTTTTTTTTTTTTAAAGATTTATTTATTTGAGAGAGAGAGAATGAGAGATAGAGAGCACGAGAGGGAAGAGGGTCAGAGGGAGAAGCAGACTCCCCGCTGAGCAGGGAGCCCGATGTGGGACTCGATCCCAGGACTCCAGGATCATGACCTGAGCCGAAGGCAGTTGCTTAACCAACTGAGCCACCCAGGCGCCCAGTTCACGCTGATCTTCTGGGGGAGGGGCCTGTTGCCGTGGTTTCCAAATGTCTTTGCCGGAGGCAGAATTGCCCTGCCCTTGTCGGTCTGGTCTAAGCAAGCTGCTTGGGTTTGCTCTCAGGAACTTTTGTTCCCTGCAAGCTCTCGGCACAGCTTTGGAGGACCAGGGTGAAAATGGTGGCCTCCCACTCTCTGCCCGGAGGAGCTGAGAACTCGGGGCCCCACTCCTCAGTGCACCCCCAGAGAAAAGCAATCAGTCACTCCCATCTCCTCAGTCTCCGGCCGCACTCCATGCTCACCCGGCCTGTGACTGAGCGTTTCTATCTCTGGCACCCGACCCCGTGTGGAGTCTCCAAATCCAGCAGATCCCTGCGGTGTGCTCCCGTGCCGCTCCTCCTGGGGGTGGGAGGGGAGTCTCCCCAGCTCTGCTGCTTGTTGGGTCCCTGCTGGAGGCGCAGTGGCCTGAGTGGGCCGGAGATCACAGTTTATGGCCACCCTGAGCTGCAAGCCCGCGCTTCGGCTCCCTCTCTGCAGCCGGCTTCCCCCCTCCGATACCTGGGAGCTCTGCTGCACTCAGGCACCCCCGGTCTTTCTGTGACCCCGAGGGTCCTGAGTCCACACTGTACTGCGAGGTTTCCACCTCCCGCTTAGCCACTGGAGCGACGTCCCTCAGCAGAACCGACTTCTAAAAGTTCCAATTTTGTGCTCCATGGCTCTATCACTTGCCAGAAGCGGCCGACGGAGGCCCCCTCCCCCACCTCGGATTCACTTCTCTGCAAGTCCTACCTTCTAGTAAGTGGTCGCTTCTCTGTTCAGAGAGTTGTTGCTACTCTCTTCTTCCATCTCTTGTTGAGTTCGTAGGTGTTCAGAATGGTTTGATCCCTATTCACCTGAATTCCTGAGACCAGATGAAATACAGGTCTCCTACTCCTTCGCCCTTCTGACCATTTTTAATCTGGATTATTTGTTTTTTAGGTGTTGAGTTTGATAAGTTCTTTATAGATTTTGGATATTAACCGTTTATCAGATATGTCATTTGCAAATATCTTCTCCCATTCTGTAAGTTGCCTTTTAGTTGTGTTGATTGTTTTCGTCACAGTGTAGAAGCTTTTTATTTTGATGAAATCCCAGTAGTTTGATTTTGCTTTTATTTCCCTTTCCTCAGGTGACGATCTAGCAAGAAGTTGCTGTGTCTGAGGCCAAAGACATTACTGCCTGTGTTCTTCTCTAGGATTTTGATGGTTTCCTGTGTCACATTTAGATCTTTCATCCATTTTGAATTACTTTTGTATATGGTGTAAGAAAGTGATCCAGTTTCGTTCTTTTGCATGTTGCTGTCCAGTTTTCCCAACACCATTTGTTGAAGAGACTGTCTTTTTTCCATTGGACATTCTTTCCTGCTTTTTCAAAGATTAGAAAACCATATAGTTGTGGGTCTATTTCTGAGTTCTCTGTTTTGTTTCATTGATCTATGTGTCTGTTTTTGTGCTAGGACCATACTGTCTTGATGACTACAGCTTTGTAATATAGCTTGAAGTCTGGAATTGTGATGTCTCCAGCTTTGCTTTTTTTCTTCATGATTGCTTTGGCTATTCAAGGACTTTTGTGGTTCCACACAAATTTTAGGATTGTTTCTTCTACTCTGTGAAAAATGTTGGTGGTATTTTGATAGGGATTGCATTGAATGTGTTAATTGCTTTGGGTCATATAGACATTTTAACAATATGTGTTCTTCCAGTCCATGAGCATGGGATATTTTTCTATTTCTTTGTGCCATCTTCAATTTCTTTCATCAGCTTTTTTAAAGTTTTCAGAATAGAGATCTTTTACCTCTTGAGTTAGGTTTATTCCTAGATATCTTACATTTTTTGATACAGTTGTAAATGGGATTGATTCATTGATTCCTCTTTCTGCGGCTTCATTATTGGTGCATAGAAATGCAACAGATTTCTGTATGTTGATTTTGTATCCTGTGACTTTACTGAATTCATGTGTCAGTTCTAACAATTCTTTTTTTTTTTTTTTGGTGGAGTCTTTTGGGTTTTCTATATACAGTATCATGTCATCTGCAAGTAGTGTAAGTTTTACTTCCTCCTTGCCTATTTGGATGCCTTTTATTTCTTTTTGTTGTCTTATTGCTGAGGCTAGGACTTCCAGTACTATATTAAATAACAGTAGTGAGTGGAAATCCCCGTCTTGTTCCTGACCTTAGAGGAAAACTCTTAGTTTTCCCCATTGAGGATGCTATTAGCTGTGGTGTTGTTTTTTTGTTTTTTGTTTTGTTTTGTTTTGTTTTTTTGTATATGGCCTTTATTATGTTGAGGTATGATCCTTCTATCCCTACTTTGTTGAGGGTTTTTATCATGAATGGTTGCTGTACTTTGTCAAATGCTTTTTCTGCATCTATTGAGGGGATCATATGGTTCTTTTCCATTCTTTTGTTAATGTGGTGTATCAGGTTGATTGATTTGAGAATATTGAACTATCCTTGCAGCCCAGTAATAAATCCCACTTGATCATGGTGAATGATCCTTTTAATGTACTGTTGGATTTAATTTGCTAGTACTTTGTTGAGAATTTTTGCATCAGTGTTAATCAGGGATATTGGTCTGTAGTTCTCTTTTTAGTGGAGTCTTTTCTGGTTTTAGAATCAGGGTAATACTGGCCTCATAGAATTAGTTTGGAAGTTTTTCTTCCATTTCTATTTTGTGGAATAGTTAAAATAGGTATTAATTCTTTAAATGTTTGGCCAAATTCCCCTGTGAGGCCATCTGGCCCTGAACTTTTGCTTGTTGGGAGATTTTTGATTACTGATTCAATTTCTTTGCTAGTTATCAGTCTGTTCAAGTTTTCTATTTCTTTCTGTTTCAGTTTTGGTAGTTTATATGTTTCTAGGAATTTGTCCATTTCTTCCAGATTGTCCAATTTGTTGGCATATAATTTTTCATAATATTCTCTTATAATTGTTTTTATTTCTGTGCTGTTGGTTATTATTTCTCCTCCGTCATTTGTGATTTTGTTTATTTGGGTCCTTTCTCTTTTCTTTTTGATGTATCTGGCTAGGTGGTTATCAATTTTATTAATTTTTTTTCAAAGAACGAGCTCCTGCTGTCATTGATCTGTTCTATTGATTTTTTAGTTTCTATATCATTTATTTCTGCTCTAATCTTTAGTATTTCCCTTCTTCTGCTGGCTTTAAGCTTCATTTGTTATTCTTTTTCTAGCTCCTTTAGGTTTAAGGTTAGGTTGTTTATTTGAGATTTTTCTTGCTTCTTGAGTAGGCCTGTATTGCTATATACTTCCCTCTTAGGACTCCCTTTGCTGTATCCCACAGGTTTTTGACAGTCATGTTTTCATTTTCATTTGTTCCCATGTATTTTTTAAATTTCTTCTTTGATTTCCTGGTCAATCCATTCAGTCTTTAGTAGCATGTTGTTTAACCTTCCTGTATTTGTGGTTTTTCCAATTTTTTTCTTGTAGTTGACTTTTAGTTTCATAGTGTTGTGGTCAGAAAATATGCATTGTATGATCTCAAACTTTTTGTACTTGTTGAGGTCTGATTTGTGACCCAGTATATGATCTCTTCTGGAGAGTGATCCTTGTGCACTTGAAAAAAAAAGTGTCTTCTGCTGCTTAAGGATGAAATGTTCTGAATATATCTGTTAAGTCTCTCTGGTCCAGTGTCATTTAAAGCCATTGTTTTCTTGTTCATTTTCTGCTTAGATGATCTGTCCATTGCTGTAAGTAGGGTGTTAAAGTCCCCTATTATTATTATGTCATTATCAATGAGTTCCTTTATGTTTGTTAGTAATTATTTTATATATTCAGGTGCACCCAAGTTGAATGCATAAATATTTACAATTGTTAGATCTATTTGTTGGATAGACCTCTTTACTGTGATAGAGTGTCCTTCTCCATCTCTTGTTACAGTCTTTGGTTTAAAATCTAGTTCATCTGTTTTAAGTATTGCTACTCCAGCTTTCTTTTGACTTAAAAAGGGACTTTAGATTTACAAGATGGATAATAGATAAAGAACATTTAAGCTAAAGAAACAAGCTGGAGCAAAGTGTTTCCTTAGCTTGGAAATATGGGATGGAGATTACTAATGTTGATAAAGCAGCATATCTTTATTCTTCAGCTTTTCAGTTTGTCATTTTGGCAGTTATTTTTCTTTTTTTAAACATGTTTGTTAAGATATAATTTCCATACCATAAAATTCACTCATTTAAAGTGTACAAGTTAATGCTTTTTAGTATATCCAAGAGGTTGTGCAACTATCACCAAAAACTAAGTTTTAACCCCCCAAAGGAATGCCATACCCATTAGCAACAACTACACATTCTTCCTATCTTTCCTCTCCACACCTAGCCTTCAGCAACCACAAATGTACTTTTTGTCTCCATGGATTTCCCTATTTTGGATATTTTGTATAAATGGAATCTTACAATTATGTGATCTTTTGTGACTGGCTTCTCTCACTTAGCATAATGTTTTCAAGGTTCATTGTGCTGTGGCATGCATCAGTACTTGATTACCTTTTATTGCTGAATAATAATTCATTCACAGTTAATGTTATGATTGATTTCATTATATTCACATCTGCCATTTTGCTCTTTGTTTTCTGTTTCTTGTTTTAGTTATTCCTCTACCCCTCCGTGTACTGAGGCTGGCTACCTATGTGGTGCCTCTGCATCAGCATAAACCAATTGTTAGTGAAAGGTTGTCCTTGTGTCCCTAGCTATTTGTTTTTTACCTTTTAATGTTGGATGTGCTTGGCTTTGAGACTGTTACTCCATTTTATTTACATTTCTGCCCCATGTACAACCAGGGAATGGTAGCTTGGAGTTTCCTCTTTAATTGCTCCAGAGAGGACAGACTGGGGCATGTACACAGTCTTACAGACTGTTGAGAATGAGTGTGATTTTTTTTTTTTTCTTAAGTCTGGTTTCCTAGAAATTTCCACTGGGTAAGAACAACTTACTATTTAATGAGTGTTTGGTCAAAGGTTATGTCTATATTCGGTGTCAGTGAAGCTTCACCCTAGTTGATGGATCTGTGGGTGACATGGGGAATGCTTGCAAGTCTACTTCATGTCATATTCTGATTGCTCCTGAGTAGATGAAGCCTCACACAAGTGCATGGTCTCCCCAATCTCTAAGGTTGTCTGTGATCCTAGAAGTCCTCTTCTTTGCTATGTCCTTTCCTGGTTCTCTCTATTAAATTTCTAGCTGCTCTGCCATTTTATATGTTGCTCCCAGAGTCGTTTCTGGGAGAGTTAATTTTATTCCACCACGATGTCCATTCCTTGACAAGGCTTCCATTGTTTAAACATGGAATTCTTTAAATGATGTTCCAAATAGTCCTCTCAGTAAAGCTGCAGAGCTCTCCATCTTTAAGGCCTGCTTCTCACCTTTGGGCACAACCCCTATGCCACTAAACCAGAGCTAGGAGTGTGAACAGTGGACCTGGAGAGCTTCAGTATCCACAGCCTGTCATGTCTCAGGAGATATTTCACCCTATAAGTAGGGGCTATGAGGTGAAAAAAGTCTCAGTCCTTTTTTTTTCCTCAATTTTTTTTAATTATGTTATGTTAATCACCATACATTACATCATTAGTTTTTGACATAGTATTCCATGATTCATTGCGTATAACACCCAGTGCTCCATGCAGTACATTCCCTCTTTAATACCCATCACCAGGTTAACCCATCCCCCCACCCCCCTCCCCTCTAGAACCCTCAGTTTTTTTCTCAGAATCTATAGTCTCTCATGGTTCGTCTCTCCCTCTGATTCCCCCCCTTCATTCTTCTCCTCCTGCTATCTTCTTCTTCTTCTTCTTTTTTTTTCTTAACATATATTGCATTATTTGTTTCAGAGGTACAGGTCTGTGATTCATCAGTCTTACACAATTCACAGCACTCACCATAGCACATACCCTCCCCAATGTCTATCACCCAGCCACTTCATCCCTCCCACCCCCCACCACTCATCCTTTTATCCATGCCTTCCAGAATAGAGCTTCTGTAACACCAGACTGGGGGGAGGGCAGAGGGGGATGAGAAGAACCAGCATCTCCTCGTTGAAACCATGTAACCTTAGAATGGGAGCCCTATCTTCTTGGCTGTACCCACTGGTTTCCATAACCTGAAGCTGGTGTGGGAGATGAAGGGACACAACTTGGGTATCTCCTATACCACCTATTCTGGTATTTTAATGAAATGTAGTAGATTTTGTTGGAATAAGTGTGTTTCTGTTTTCTATGTGCTTTTTGGAAAATTTCCAGAAACTAAATAATTGTGTTTTTGTTTTTGTTTTTGTTTTTTTATGATTTGCACCAGATAAGTTGTTATTTTGCTTGGGAGAGTTTTTGCAGAGCTCCTTGCTCCTTGATTCTGTAGCTCCAGCTCTCAGTAGGTTTCTAATATATAGCCAAATAAAATTGTTCTGATTAATAATTCCTCTTCCTTCAATATCTAATTCCTGAATCATTTCACTGTCTCTGACCTCACTGAGGACATAAATAGCATGGTTATGAATTTGGTAGACACCCATTTCTTGAGGTTTCCTATCTTGGACATATTGCCCCAATCTCTCCACTTTTATTTTATCTATTATTTAGATTTTAGTTTTCCCAATTCCTTCACATATTTGTTGATCTTCTCTCTGATTCCCTAATATAGCCATAAGGGTAATGTGAAGATATTATGCTTTTGCTGTTCATAACTTAAGGGGTCATCTTGGACCTTGTCAAAGGAGACCCATATCAATTGTTGTTAAGAGGATCACCTTCTTCTTATCCAGAGGGTTTATAACTAGGGGATTTCAGATTCTATAGAAGGGAAGAACATGACCCTAATTTCATTTTAGTTAACTTAACATTTAAATTGGTAATCGTTTATCAAGGTGTTAAATTTCTTGTGAAAATAGACAAAATTTTCAGTAATTTTGCTTGGATAAAAGCTTTATGCCCAATATTTTTAGAAAACCTTATCTAGTTATTCTTATGGCTTAAAAATTTTTATCAACTAGGAACATCCTTAAGACTTGAATAAAATTAATAATAATGTTCACATAAATAATTAACTTTCACAACTATTCATCAAGTATTTTCTCCACAACAGCTCTATGATGCATATATTTTGCATTTTTTGATGAAAAAATTAAAGCATAGATCACTGTTCAATTTCGCATATTGGTAGCAGAAGTCTGTCTGAAGCCTATCTTCAAAGCCTATACTCTTAAGTATATCCTAAAGTGATTGTTACAAATGGAACTTTCCCTCAACACTATTGTGTATCTGGGAAGTAGGAAACAAAGACCATGTGCAAAGACACAGAGGGATAGAAAATGAACTGCTTTGAAACAACCTGTTTATAGACAGGAGCCCTTGAAGCCTAAGCAAGGCATCAGACTCCTTCCAAGGAGACCTTGGATATTATCACAGTTTATGGAAACTAATTCTTTTTTTTAAGATTTTTAAAATTTATTTATTTGAGAGAGAGAGAGGGAGGGAGAGAGAGAGAAAGAGAGATCATGAGCAGGGGGAAGGGTAAAGGGAGAAGAAGACTCCCTGCTTAGCAGAGAGCCTGATGTGGACTCTATCCCAGGACCCTGAGATCATGACTTGAACTGAAGGCAGCCACCTAACTGGCTGAGTCACCCAGGTGCCTGGAAACTAATTCTTTCGGAAAAGGTACAATCATCTAAACTCACAATGAAGTAATTAATTAATTCAAAGATTTATATAATGAGTCAACATCGCTCCTCTCCCTGTTATCCTTGGTACCCACCCTCTTTACCTGGATAACATGTTCTTTTTCACATCTTACTTAGGACTCTCTCTCTAGTAAGTCAGCTGTTCTGCTCTGTAATTTACCCTCATGGTGCTGATCCCATGACATTAGACTTGTTTACCATTTCCATGCTTCGGCTGGACTGTGAAAATCTCTGAAAGTTATCCCATTGCATCAAAAGCATTCAATACAAATTTATTCAATACAATCATGAATAAAAGTAATCCCTCCCATTATTAAATGCTGAAGATAATTGCAGATCTTAGAGTTTTCATGTCTCTGTAGAAACACTTGCAACTTGTTATCCCTCCCTCTTATTTCCTAATTTTCTTCTTAACTTCCCCTGATTTTATATATTATTAATGAGGCTATTTGACTTTCTTCATTAAAGGTACCTCTTTGTTTAAACAAAGTAAATAATGGAGATATTACAGACTTTTTGGACTATCCCCCCAGCGATCTAGATTGCCTAGAATATGAACTTAGATTTTTACTGATGAATATAAACCCTTTTCTCTTTTAACATATTATCCCTTTAAAGATTTTTTTAGAAATTAATTCTGAAAATGCTTTCTCCTTTTATCTTATTAATAAACACTCATCTTTGTTTTTCAGTCCAATATATACGTTTATTAATGACAATAATGTGAAAAGTACTTTGGTTGTTGATGCTGGTGATTAAAAGGCAAATAGGACATGCATATGTTCTCTAGGACCTTACCATCACAGGAGAGCCAGACAAAAATAAATCACACCACACACACAGACACACATACACACATGACAAGCTGTTGCAAGTATTCTGAAAGATGTTCCTCAGTAAAACAAGGTGCCCTGTGTTCTAGCATTAAAGTCTGTGACTCCTGATCCCATGCACAGTACATGATAGGAAAAATACATTCCAGACTCTAGGCAGATATATCCTGAAAATATGATGTCAGGAAGGAAAATAAAATCACTTGGCATGGAATGTTTACTGAAAAGAAGAATGGCAGAGTAGGCACAATATTTTGGAGAGTGGAGAAGAAGAGCAGTTTCTTTTTTCTTTTTTCTTTTTTTTTTTTTTTTTTGCCATAAATGGTTATATATCCTCCTTTGTGGAGGAACTGCATTTCCTTGACCATATACTACAAAGAACATTCCCCAAACAGTAATATTTATCTATATGTTTGTGGCCAAACCAATGTAAATCTATACTTCTCTTTCTGCTGTAAATTCTTTATTTCATGATAAACTCCTATGCTCTTTGTTGCTTCAACTCACCAGTGTTTTCACTGAGCTTTCAACCTAAATGTTATTTGAACTTGGGTAAATTCAAAATTGATGCCAGGCTTCAGTTCAGCTCATTTCCCTAATAGCCCACTCCTCCATCTCTTCTGGGATCATCCACCAGAACACTTGTAAAGAAAGGTTTCCCAGCTTTACTTGTATGATTCAGAATCAGTCTTCTGCTACGTGCCCTGGAAATATTAAAATCTATCTCAGCCATTTCTTCAATATATGCACTAACACTCAAGGACTATTCTCAACTGGAATTTCCAGTAAACGTAAATTGAGTCTTCCAACATTAAGAAAAAAAAACAAAACAGAACTAAGTTTGAATATTACAGGCAGAGACAATTTTTTTTATTGCTCTTGGGTTTCTTGGCTATCCGTTTAGTGTTTTAAAATTATATACAGTCTGCTTCTCAGAAATCAAGGCCTTAGTTTCTTCTTAATATTACATTTTTTGACACACAAAACAGAAGTTTGATTTTCTCTTTTCTACATTTAAAGTCATGGTCCTTTAGTTCAGCTTCATTGTCTAGCTGGATCCTAAATGTATCAGGGCAGTATTGTTTCCAAGAAATAGGAATTCTCAATTTCTCCCACTTTTTAAGGATTATATATTTAGTCTCGAGATTTCTATTTCTTTAAATCAGAAAATTGTTTCACTCCCATTAGAGTAATAATTCAGGTGTTTTTTGTAGTTGTTATAACCCAAAACTGAAAGACTGTAGAAAATCGCAGATTAAATGTCTCTATCGGTGAGCATGTAGCTATATCTTGAAATTGCTAGCCTTAAAAAGTTCTCAGACAGTGTTTCACTTTGAGAAACTGCTCTTTGATTCATACATTGTGTTGTAGCTACTTCTTTAATTTGGAATCAGTTAAGACTGCCTTTCAGCGTTATTGGTTATATCATAGATATTGTCTTCAGACATACTATGACCTATAATATAAATAGAAGAATTATTTCACAGAGCACTATAGCTCACATTTGGATTAAATAGAAGCTAAGCCCATCAAAAGTGCACATCATTAACAGAGAAGAAAACTATCTAATTATATTTTAAGAAAACTACTAAAAGGGTAGAATGCATGCTTAAAATGTATTGTTATTCTATTTTTCCCCCACTCTGTCTCCCCAGCATGTTTCACTGTGTTGTTCATGCTTTAATATGGAAATAATGAACTCACCATATTATGTGCACTTCCTAAATCTATGGATTTCTCTAGACTGACATATAGCACTGCTATATTTAACCCAGGTGGCAAGAGGTTTGAAGAAAGAAAGAAGATGCACCCTGAGGTCTAATGGGGACAAGGGTCCCTCATTCTTGAATCTTTGCTATTATCTATAACGAATACAATTTATACTGTTAATTTCTCATTCTTCCTTTAAATGAAGTACAATACCAAAGAGCTATTTTTAAAGAAATATCGCAAACCAGTTAGCAACATGTTAAAGGAATCCATCAATTAAGCACTTGAGAGTGCTGAGTGATACCTTTTCTTGTCTTGTGAAGCGTGGATAATATACAGAATGCTGACAAGAAATCCCGCCAATCTGGTACCTCCAGATGGTTGGGAGATAGGAATTTATTAATCAGATTGCTACCTTTACCAAACACATCATACATTGCTGGTCATTTTTCTCCTTATGATATGCCTCATTAAGTAAAATATTTTAAAGATGCTTGGATAAAATTGTGCATAAGTTGGTATCCAGGTGTCCTGAACAACTTGACTCAGCTTCCCCATGAATCTTAACTTGCAGATTTTCTCAGCCTTTGGACATTTTATTTCTCTGAAACTTTGAGGTATTAACCAGTATATGTGTATCCTCTCAGGAAAAGTTAAGGAACACTACATTGCTTTGGGAATATTAAATTCATTTTCTCATCTGATGTCATTGAGTTAAACCCTTTGATATTTTTTTACCCCCAAATCAGATATAGCTATCCATACATGTGGCTAGGTTGTACATATAAGGAATTCAACAGTTTTTGTTGACAATTAAGTTGAAGTAACTTTTAAAATTTCAAATAAACTAAATGTAATGCAGCCATAGCATATAATCACATTACTATCATTGCCCTACTACCAAATGACTGACATAAATTCAAGTGACAGTGACATAAATTAAAGTTTCTATTTGTAGCTTAACATACCATGTACCTCATTCTGTGGGAGATGGATGAAAATGAAGCTGTACTTGGAAAGAAATATTATAGCTATGAAGTTTCATCATGGAATGTGCAAGAACTGACCACCACCCATCAAGCTGAACTACATAATGAACTTTCTTCTAAATCGAGTTTTCCGAAAACTTGATCCAAATCACTACTGAGTATATTCGACCCCTAATATCACCAATACATTTTCCTGACACATTTTCCTGGTCAGATTAAGGGAGACCACCAGGGAATGGTGGGGAATCTTAGGGTGAATGGCGGAGGGAGGCAATGTCAAATGTGAGCCCGTTGGAATAAATAGGAAAGGATGTTACGACAACACAGCCCAGCTGTATGGCTGGGCTCCCAGCAGGATGTGGGCTGTCAAAAGGAAGTACACCCACCACCAACCCATAGAGGAAGAGATTCAGGAAAACGAATATGTGGAACTATGTCCCTTGTTCTGACCATCTGCTTAAGCCTCCCCTTGACTACACACAACCTGACATCATCTTAGGACTGTTGGGTCAGTCTCCCAGGTTATGGAGCATGGTAGGGACATACGAAAATTAGGTTTGGCATTTGAAAGTTGCTAAAGGAGTAAATCCTAAAATTCATCATCACAAGAAAAAGAAAGTTTTATTCGCTACGTGAGGTGATGGATGTTAGGTAAACCTAACGTGGTAATCATTTCATGATGTATACATATGTCAAGTTATTATGCTGTGTGCCTTAAACTTCTACAGCATTGTATGTCTATTATATGTCAATAAAACTGGAAGCAAATGAAAAGAAAAGTAGAGTTGGTGTGGCAACAGGGACTAATACCTGGATTCAGGGACTGTGCTGATTCACAGTCCCAGGTGTGGCTGGAATACATCTTTCACATTATAGTCTTAAAGGGGAATTTTGTCTGACCTGTTTATTACTATTTATAGAAGTCCCATTTATGGAAAGCAAAAGTAACCTCTATTCTCTAAGCACACATCTGGAAACAAAAATAGGGTTACATTAAGAGCTTCGAAAATGATTCTTTACAACCCACCTAAATATTCATTCTCCTTTTCCATTGAAGTACTCCCCACTTCATGATTTGTGACAGTTCAGCAGGGCCTGGACTAGGCTGAGGCAAATGAGACATTCATATGAGGTGTAAAATTAAGAATAGAGCAAAATCTCAGTAATCAAGATAATATCTTGGTGCAGTATCTTAGCACAATATTTCAAATTACCAAAAACAATGCAAAAATCATAATGAACATTATATCACAATTTTAAATGAAGATAAGATCCAACCGCACTCTTGAACAATGCTGCCTCACCTGTCTTACCCTAATCCTTGTCCAGTGGCACAAACATGTCTCTTCATGGCTTCCCTAAACTGTATTTTAATGGCAAAAGTTTAAGCATGACACCAAAGCAAATATGTAATGGGGAGGAGTGCAAGAAAAGTTGTCAATTAATTAGAAGATGTATAGTGAATGAGATCAATTTTAAAGAAAAATCACGTTAAATTATAGCCTACTACACTAAAAGTAAGATTTATGAACAGAATCCTAGAAATGCTCAAAGCTGAGTCAACAAATGTAAAGTCAAAAATTTTTCAAGTGTAAAACAATCAAATGAAAAAAAAACTAGAAGCCAACAAATGTAAAGAACAAGAGAGATCTCACATAGAAGAGTATATGACAAAGAGTTGAGAATTTTCCCTAAACTATTTTAAAGTAATTTAATTTTATTTCACTGTTTTATAGAAGTAGAATATTTTCAGTTAAAAATTCAAATAATAGAAAAGACCATATGATGAAAACTTAATAAAGAAAGTCAAGTATGAGAGAGAAGAATGAGGATATATAAACAGAACAAGCAATGCTACATAAACAAGAGAATAATTCAAGGAAGGAAATCTTAATTTGATAAATTCCAGGAGATAGTGCAGAAATAAGAAGTAAGAACAGGATACAATTGAAAGAAGCAAACAGAAAACTAGAAAAACATCTTAGAAATTAACATTATAATTGCCAAAATCATTTAAAAATTTAACACATAGGTTGAATAAATGTACTTTTAGAGATAACAACTAAATTCATTCAAAGGTAAATTCAGTCATATTATGAGAATCCAGATTAAAAAGGCAAGGAGTACCTGTTACTGTACTTCAAACTATTTTCTGCATAAAACAACTTTGTCTAAAATCCATGTCCTTAATAAAACTAATTCAGCACTTCTGAGAAGCTCTTGTCTAACCAAAGATTTAAGAACCCAGGCTTCTTCCATCTTCAACTCACCATCTTATGGCTTCCAAGTTGCATTGCCATCTGTCAGCTTTCAGATGAAAGAAAGAAAAACATGAGATAAACCACTTGATATTTACAACAACTTGTACTGAAAGGACACAGGTAACTTTGTTAACGTCCCTATGGCCAGAACTAGTCATATGCAGAGGGGCACTGGGAATTGATGTTTTATTGAGTTTCAGTGGGAAATGGCATGGTTTAGTGACCATACAGCCTTGTATCCACCACAGAAGGAGATAGATAACCTGAAAGAGAAATGTAGAGGTTTGGAGAAAATATCTAAATAGTCCATCCTCCTTTTAATAAGAATTTTAAGTGGAGAGAAATGAATGAAAAGAAGAAATAATAAATTAGAAGAGAAGTGTTCTGGAATGAAGAAGTAACTATATAATGAGGTGACATGTTGAGTGGAAGACAGGATTAATGAAGTATTGTCCACATGTACATGCACTGAAATTCCATAACCTCAGAGACAAAGGGAACATTGTAAAAGCTCCCAAAGAGCAACAAATATTCATAAAGTAGACAGACATCTATCCACTTTCTCAACAATATTGGATACAAAAAGAATGAAAAATGTCCTCAGATTTTGAGGGGGGAGAATCACTTTTGGACCTATTCTGTCCCCAGTCAAAGGTGGGAACAAATTAAAAATGTTTCATCCATGAAAGAAGCTGGGACTTGCATGATCAAAACACTCTTTATAAAACATATTCATCAGGATGTAACTTTAAGAAAATTAAAAGTAATTTAACATAAGGAAGGACATGAGCTAAAATAAACAATGACAATTGAGCATGATACAGAACAGGAAAGCTAGAAAAAAAAAAGTGTAACTTAACACACTGAAATACAAGTACGATTCACGTTGGTAATTTCAAAAATTTATGGGATTAAGATTAATTTTCTTCTATGTGATTTCAACTACAGGATCTCATTATATGAACGAGCTACACAGGTACATAATCATATCATGAATTCTACTATCTTTTCATCTTTAAAATCAAAATATGGACATATCACAAATAATTCAATGTTATTTAACAGAACAAAATGTATATGCTGTAAATCTCATTAGTGTAAAATATAATATTTGTAATAATTGGAATTAGGATGTGAGGTGGGAGAAACAATAAGACCTTTATTCCCTTCTCTTTTATAGTAGGAAATTAGTAGGTACTTTTAAAGTTTAATGAACCAAGAAGTGGGAATTAAAGTTTAGTATTTAATTCTAGAAATGTCAACCTTTGCAAGAAACACAAAGAATAGTAATATATTCAAAATTATTGAGCGTGGAGGGTGGATGGGAAAAGGTGGGAAGATGGGAAGTACTGTATGAACCAATTTTCTAAAGCAGAGAGGTAATAAAGCTTGTCTAGAAAACAAGAATCAGAAATGGAAGTATACATGTATTACACAATGTAAAAATGATAACCAAGGAAAAACTAAAACCAAAAATGTTTACTGTGTTTTTTCTCTAGGAAATGGGATTTAAGAAGAGACCTATTTGTCATTATATTTCCCTCACCATAGTTGGCACTTTTTCATTGTGAAAATGTCTCATTTTTATACCTATAACATAAAAATGATATAAATATCTTCAAATAATGTTGTTAGTCCTCAGGGATTATTTTATATATAATTCACACAGATTCTGTCATTTTTTCCTACAAAGACATATGCTCCACTTATAATTTTTTGTGTCCTGGGAACATTCATTAATAATGCTTATTTTAGCCATATGACACTTTCTAAAGATAGATGCTATAAATTAAATGGTGCTCATGGAAATGAATCATGTCCATTACTCCCAATTGCTCATCCTTTGAGAATGCAGTTAGTAGAAACTTGTAGGCTGATGTCATGAAAGTTAAAAATAAAACTTAAAGAAAAGTGAAGCAAATGACTGGGACATTAAGGCAGAGTGTGAAAAAGTGCAGAAAGTTAATGTCCAAAGAGGAAGAATTTGAAAGTCAATGAACACAGAGTTTGGAGAAGAGTGGAAAAGATCCAGTTAAGTGCATTGCCTCAATATCATTGGGTTGCAAACTGATACTTTCTTCTCTGACTTAAGAACCAAAGTCAACTTTCATTTCTGGGCTGATATTAAAAACTCATTTAAAAAATAAGTAAGTAACCTCCAACTTTGCAACACTTGGCAGTCTCAGTTTTGTTTTGTTTTGTGTTTGGATGGCACCATTTTTATGGACGTATCTCATTATTGTTTTAATCTGCATTTGCCTGCTAACGATGTTGCACTACTTTTCACATGCTTATTTAGATATTCTCTTGTAAAGTCTCTAGTCAAGTCGTTTTGCCCATATTTCTGTTGTGTAGACAGCCCTTTCCTTATTGATTTGTAATCTGTGTAGATTCTGGATATAAGTCCTCTGTCAGATATACGTATTATAAATATCTTCTCCCACTCTCAGTCTCACTTTTTCACTCTTTAAGGGTGAAATATTACTAACAAACTTCTATAAATAAACACTATACTTATTTTAATGCAGCCGTATTTATCAATATTTTCCTTTATTGCTGGCTTTGCACCCTGGTAATGAGACCTTTCCCTACTCTGAAGTCATAAAGATGTTCTGTGTTACTGTTTAGAACTGTGCCGTCCAATATGGTAGCCATGATTTCACACTTGAAATGTGGCTAGTATGAGTGAGGAACTGAATTTTTAATCTCATGTTAAGAAATTTCAATTTAAATACTGAATGGAAAATGTTCTTCTATTAAACACAACCTTTTGAGGCGCCTGGGTGGCTCAGTCGTTAAGCGTCTGCTTTCGGCTCCGGTCATGATCCCAGGGTCCTGGGATTGAGCCCCGCATCGGGCTCCCTGCTCAGCGGGAAGCCTGCTTCTCCCTCTCCCCTTCCCCCTGCTTGTTTTCCCTCTCTTGCTGGGTCTCTCTTTGTCAAATAAATAAATAAAATCTATAAAAAAATAAAAAAATTAAAAAATTAAAAAAATAAGTAAGTAAATAAATCCACACATGTCAAGAGGTTGTGATCTTTACATTTCTCTGAAGAACATAAACAGCACATGTGTTGTCATGATTGTATCTTTCTGCAATTTCAGTTTCGATTTCATCTTTGTGTTTCATTAAGTTGGTCTGTTGAGGTTTTCTTTAAGGCTTTCCAGAGGAATGATTTTGTAAATTCTTCATGAGTGGTTAAACAGAGGCTTTTACGAGAGTATAAAGCTTTCACATATACTCATTTATTCAACTTTATTAATTACTTTCTTTAGGCAGTCTGAATCTCAATTTCACGATATGTATAAGACGTTATGAGTAAATACTTCTATAGTGTTTCTGTCAATTTTTTCTTGCAATATCTGAGTTATCCATTTAAATTGATAAATACTGTGATGCCCATAGATAGGTTCAAATTGTATATTTCACCCTTATCATTTTACACTTTCTCTTGTTTAATATTTTTCACCTGAAATCAAATTCATTGGCTCTTTTTATTGCATTCCAACTATCTTCTTTATTAACATAAATTTAGCAATTGTTTTTCTATTCTTTTAATTTTGAAAATTTCTGTATTCAGCATACAGGTTGAGTTTAAAATTTTGAGAAAATCTAGTTATTTTAAGATGTACAAATATTCCATTTATATTTTATAGTTAACTCTGTCTTTATTACTTCTTTTCAAATCTTTTTATACTTCTATTGTTTTATACTTCCATTGTTTACCATATGAATATTCCTCCAATTGTTTTGGGGTACATTTATATTTGAATAAGCATATTCCCCTGCTAATTTGGAAGGTATGGATTCCTGTAAGAGCTTCTAGTAGTTACTATTGTAAACAGGAGTGGGCTCTACTCATTTAGCTCTTGTCTTAGTCATCAGAATATATGGTCTGGTAGGATACTCTAGGAGAACAGAGAAATTTAGCACAATCATATCAGTCCCACTTCCTTTCCCTATTTTCTTTTCTTTTATTGAAGTAGACACAATGTTACATTAGTTTCATTAGTTTCAGGTGTACAACATAGTGATTGGGCAAGTCTATACATTAGGCTGTGCTCACAAGTCTAGCTACCATCTGTCACCATACAATACTGTTGACCATGTTCCCGATGAAAGGTACGGCATAGAGTTATAAATATAGCCTATACCTCCCACCCCCTTTACCCATTTTTCTCATCTCCCACTCACTTCCCCTCTGCCAACCACCAGTTTTTTCTCTTTATTTGTAGTCTGTTTCTTCTTCTTTTGTTTATTTAGTTTTTTAGATTCCACATATAAGTGAAATCATATGGACTTTGTCTTTATCTGACTTATTTCATTTAGCATAATACTTTCTACATCCATCCATGTAAGATTTCATTCTTTTTTATGGCTGAGTATTATTTCATTTTATATATATATACATATATACATATATATAAATTTCATCATATATATATATATGTGATGACTTTTTATCCATTCATCTATCCATGGACACTTGTGTTTCTTCCATATCTTGGCTATTATAAATAATGTTGCAATACAGGGATGCATATATATTTTTTCAGATTGATGTTTTGGTTTTAGTTAGATAAATACTTGATAGTGGAATTACTAGATTATATCATATTTCTATTTTTAATTTTGTAAAATAGAAATGGCATACAATCTACCTATTTTCATTTACTGGTTTTATGTGGTTATATTCTTAGTTTCAGTTTTGTTTTTTTTTTCTGGAGTTTCTTTCATTACTTTACACAATATACTTAAACTTTTGTATTTTTTAAAAAAACAATGCTATTACATTTTCTTCCTTTTTCTATCTACTCTGAGGGTTTGTTACATTGTCTTTTGAAGATTTATTAATTTATTTATTTAATTTTAGAGAGAGAGAAAGAAAGTGAATGAGTAGGGGAAGGGGCAGAGAGAGAGGATCTTCAAGCAGACTCCCTACTGAGTGTGGAGCCCAATGCCAGGCTCAATCCCATGACCCATGAGATCATGACCTGAACTGAAACCAAGAGTCAGATGCTCAACCTACTGAGCTACCCAGTGGTTTGAATTTGCATTTTCAAGATTTATAATTTGTACTTTATTAAAACATATTTTGCAAAATTGATCTGTCACTAAATCTACATTCTAATTAAGTGATTTCCACCTACAATTACCAAGGATTTTTCCTCTCAACTCTTGTTGGGTGGACATGCACACTGATATGTGTGTGTGGTGGGCATGGGTGTACCATTAGTCATAATTTACTTTGTTGTGGTGGTCCTGAGCTGTTTTGGTTTGACTAAACTTACCTGACAAATTTATATATAACATAACTTGACTGTGTGTAATATTCTTTTGACATGGCTTTCCTCAAAACTATTTCTCAAATCGGGCTGCATGTTAGAATCATTTAGAGAGCTTTTAAATCTTCCAGTGTCCAAGCTGCTTCTCAGACCAAATAAAGAAGAATCTGTGGAGGTGGGGAACAAGTACTTGTTGTTTTTTTCTGTATGTGTTTTCATTAACTCCTCAGTTGATTCCAATAGACAGCTAGTTATCAAACCAGTGTCTTAGATATAGTGAAGCTCACTCAGCTCCATCCAGCCCTGGATTTGGGGCCAGCCCAATAGTGCATAGACTGTTCCCTCAGCCTCAACCTGACTATGAATTTCATTTAACTTCCTTTTTTTAAAAGAAGTTTTTCATTGTCTTTAAAATTCAATCACTTAAACATGTGTCTGTGTACTCATTGTATAAACATGCTGTTAGAATATGATATACCTTTTAGATCTCATAGTCTATTCTTTCTCTAATTTAAGAATATTCTTGCTTTTACCTATACTCTTTTTTCATTTAATTTTATCTTGATCTGAGTTTATACCTGTTAAACATTTCAATATTCTTTCACATCTTATTGATCTAAGAATAAAATTTAATTTTTTTGTACTTTGTTCTGACTTAGAATTTTCCCTTTTAAAAGAATTATTTTCATATGTCTGATAATGTGTTTTTATTTTCATTGCACTCTTAGAAAATGCTATTTTATTGTCCAGCACTGGGACTTATGATTATGTTTTGTCCATGTTGGACACTTTCCTACATCCCCATGTTTATACCTTCATAATTAAATCTTGCATGTTTAGGAATTCAGTGGCCTGTGAAAGGGAGGAACCCATTGCCAAAGGAATCTTAGACAGCATATCTTCACCCCTTGTCATCACCAAAAATCAACTTGAGGAGCCTTGTCTTTCCTCCAACTACCAAGCCTGTTTTTTCTCAGATAGCTATGCCAACAGTTTTGCTTTATTTAACAGGATCCCATGCTAGTAAAGCTGGATATACTTACTGAAGCTAACAGCAACTCAGGTTATTGCTGGTACGTTTCCAGTTGAAATCTAACCACATCAAATGCACCTGGATGTGCCCCCCTCCTTAGTCTTAATTCTGAGCCACACATAGGCTATAACTTCCCTGCTACTGGTGACTCATTAACTTTTATCCAGTTGTTCTGGCTGCAGGAATTAGTTGTGATGCATACCTGATATCATGTTACTTTTGCTTCAGCCATTATAAAGCCAACTAAGGATTGGTAAATGCTATGGGCAACTCTAACGATGTTTTTGACAAACCAGGTTTGCTCCAGTCTCTTCTAATTTGAGCTTTTGTGCAGTGTGGGGCTCTGCTTGTCCCTGTATCACTGCTTCCCAAATGGGCTTTACTTATGCATGTGTGAAATTGCTGGTGTTCAAAACTCCTTCCATCCCATCACATCTGCACAATGCCTTCCAGAAATGCTGAAAATTTCATTGCTGACTTATTGCCCTCTTCTTTTATATTTTTGGTCATTTCTGAGAGAATTTGGTAATGAATGAATAAACAAAGGTAAATGTGGGACCAACTGTCCATCTTTCTCTGACTTGGCCCCATATTTACCTTCTTGCTCTTCTTCCTTCTCTATAAAATGTCTATAAACTTATGTACAGAACTAGTTATTTCTTCAAAATCCATAACTATTTATCTCTGCCTAGAGAAAAAGAAAGTTTCAAAATCATATGAATATAAAAGGTGATCATGGATTTGGTGACTTCTTTTTCAGATCTGAGGGGCCCCTGTGAAATCTAACTTCAGAATACCATGTTGCCCACTGCTTCACATTATCATCAACTCATGGATAAGTGGAACATGATGTATTTGGTATATGATTCTCTTCTTTGGGATTGCAGAAATTTACACACACACACAAACACACACACACACACACACACACACGGCAGTCAATACTTTGAATTTCCCAAATGCTATTCTTTTTTTTTTTAAGATTTTATTTATTTATTTGAGAGAGATAGAAAGCACGAGAGGGAAGAGGGTGAGAGGGAGAAGCAGACTCCCTGCTGAGCAGGAAGCCCGATGTGGGACTCAATCTCAGGACTCCAGGATCATGACCTGAGCCGAAGGCAGTCGCTTAACCAACTGAGCCACCCAGGAGCCCCCCCAAATACTATTCTTCAAGATCTGTGGCACTGAAGAACAGGTCTCCTTAAATGTTTATTTGTGAACAATTATATGTCAAGAAACTGGGCAATCCAGAAGAAATACATAAATTTCTAGAAACATAAAACCTTCCAAGACTGAATTAGGAAGAAATAGAAAATCTGAATGGACCAAGTACTAGTAAGGATGATAAATCAGTAATCAAAAACCTTTCCATGAACAAAAGTTCAGGACCAGATAACTTTACTGATGAAGTCTACCAAACATTTACAGATGAATTAATACCAATCCTTCTCAAATTCTTCCAAAAACTAAAAAAAGAAAGGAGCACTTCCAAACATTTTACAAATCTAGCATTACCATGATAACAAAACCAGACAAAGACACTGCAAGAAAAAAATTACAGGGCAATATCCCTGATGAATATAGATGCAAAAATCTTTAACAATATAATAGCAAACTAAATTCAATAGTACATTAAAAGAATCATACACCGTTATCAAGTGGGTGTTTTAGGGATGATTCAACACCCACAAATCAATCATTGAATATACCACATTAACAAAATTAAGGTTAAAAATCATATGATCATCTCAATAGAAGCAGAAAAAGTATTTGACAAAATCCAACATCCATTCATAATAAAAACTCTCAGCAAAGTGGGTATAGAGAGAACATGCCTCAATATAATATAAACTGTATGTCATAAGCCCACAGCTAACATCATACTCACTGGTGAAAAATTAAAAGCTTTTCCTCTAAGATTAGAAATAAGATAAGAATGCCCATTCTCACTACTTTTATTTAACATAGTACTAGAAGTCCTAACCAGAGCATTTAGGGAAGAAAAAAAATTAAAATGCATCCATAAAAGACAGGAAGAAGTGAAATTATCTCTATTTGCCCTTGACATAATATAACATATATAAAATCCTAAAGACTTCACCAAAAGAACTGTTGGAACTAATCAACAAATTCAGTAAAGTTGCAGGATTCAAATTCAATATAAAAAAATCAGTTGTAATTCTACACACTAATAATGAACTATCAGAAAGAGAAGTTAAGAAAACAATTCCACTTACAACTGTATTAAAAAGAATAAAATACTTTGGAATAAAGCTAACCAAGAAGGTGTAAGATCACTGAAGACTATAAGATTCTGATGAAAGAAACTGAAGAAGACACAAATAGATGGAAAGATATACCATGGTAATGGATTGGAAAAATTAATATTGCTAAAATATCCATATACCTGAAGTGATCCATAAATTCAGTGCAATTCCTATCAAAATTCCAATAGCATTTTTTACAGAAATAGAAAAAAAAAATCCTAAAATTTGTATGGAACTGCAAAGGACCCTGTATCACCAAAGCAATCTTGAGAAAGAATAAAGCTAGAGGCATCACACTTTCTGATTTCAAACTATATTATGAAACTATAGTAATCAAAACAGTATGGTATTTGTGTAAAAATGATACATAGATTAATGGAACAGAATAGAGAGCCCAGAAATAAAGGCAGGCATACATGGTCAATTAATTTATGACAAAGGAGCAAGTATCCCACTTCTGGTTATATATCCAAAGGAAATGAAAATTGAATCTCAAAGAGATATGTGTACTCCCATGTTTATTGCAGTATTATTCACAATAGGCAAGGTATGGGAACAACCTAAGTGTCCATCAGTGGATTAATGGATAAAGATGTGATATATGTATACACACAAACACCTATTATTTGTATAAATATGGAATAAATGTAATGAAATATTATATATTATATATATATGAAATATTAAAGAGACATGAGAAAGAAGGAAATCCTGCCATTTGCAGCAACAGGGATGGAATTGACAGCATTATGCTAAGTGAAATAAGTCTGACAGAGAAAGACAAATACTGTGTGATCTCACTTATATGTGGAATCTAAAAAAGCCATCAAATTCATAGAAACAGAGACTAGAATGGTTGTTCCTAGGAGCTAAGAGGTGGGGAAAATGGGGGATGTTGTTCAAAGAGCACAACATTCTAGTTATAAGATGAATAAGAACTGGAGATCTAATGTATTACATGGTAATTATAATTAATAATATTGTATTATATACTTGAAAGTTGCAAAGAGAGGAGATTTTAAATGTTTTCACCTCAAAAATGAAATAATTATGAGGTAAGATAGAGGTGTCAGCTAACATATGGTGGTAATGATTTTGTAATATATATGTATCAAATCAACACTTTGTATACCTTAAACTTATACAATGTTATATGTCAATTACATCTCGATAAAATGGAAAAAAATGCAAGAAAAACCCCACAAATGTCTATTTGCCATTTTAATTTTTTTAATTTTTTATTTGTCATTTTTAAAAAGTAATTTAATGATAAGGTTACTTTTAACCTAATGTCAATATATGCATTTGTTGACAAGCAAACTGACGAGTATTGCTTGTAGAATTAGAGATCATTAGAATTTTGAGAACTTTTAGGAATCATCTACTATCCACGCAGCCACAAACTTTATTGCCTAAAATATGAGTAGCAGATCCTATAACTGTGAACAGAGAGTGCTTTTCAGCTCTGGGCCAGCCAATCCAAATCATTCTGAGGGTCAGTTTATACACATGGCCTTCAGAGAAGAATAATCATAATGCAACTGCCTCCTTTTACTAATGACAAAATTGAAGTCAAAAATCGGAGATTATAATGCAATTGTCAGTACCATTGTTATTGCTAGATAAGGGTAAGACATGTAAGTTCCCTTGTCTTCTAATTTTCCCCCCAGGACACTTGTCAGTGAGAGAACAGAGAATTTATGTGTGTATCTTCCAGACAATCCATCCCCAATTTTTCTATTAAAACTTTACAAATCCTACACCAAAAGTTAAGGAACACAAATCATTTCTTTTTTTTTTAAGATTTTATTTATTTATTTGACAGAGAGAGAGAGAGAGAGACAGCGAGACAGACAGTGAGAGAGGGAACACAAGCAGGGGGAGTGGGAGAGATGGAAGCAGGCTTCCCGCTGAGCCGGGAGCCTAATGTGGGGCTCCATCCCAGGACCCTGAGATCATGACCTGAGCTGAAGGCGGACATGTAATGACTGAGCCACCTAGGCACCCAACAATCATTTTTTTATTCATCCCTTTAGTTACTTACATACAAAATGTACTGTGAATATTTTGCTTTATTGAAAATAAATCTACTAAATGACAGATCATAAAAATCATATACTTATAAAAATCCTTAAATTGTTAATTTCACCTTTACCAATGATCTGGTTCTGCTCTTTTTCTATTTTAATGATAATTTTCAAATTCAAAACTGCTTTCAACTTACACATTTACATATGTAATAACTGTTGCTGAAAACATCAATTCTGTAGCTTAGTCCCTCTTACATGAGTACTTATTTTATATATGCTGTGGTCAGCATGGAACTATTCTTGATTGCTGAGAGGTCGGAGGACATGTTCATTCATTCATTTAACAAGTGGTGTTGAACATCCACCCTATGCCAGCCCTGTGATAGGTAGCCATTACTTTCATATTTTATTTATTTTATTTTATTTTTGGGGGGGGAGCAGAGGGAAAGAGAGAGAATCTTAAGCAATTTCCATGCCCAGGGCACAGCCTGACTCAATGGAATATTATGCAGCCATCAAAAGGAACGAAATCTTGACATTTGCAATGACGTGGATGGAACTGGAGGGTGTTATGCTGAGCGAAATAAGTCAATCAGAGAAAAACATGTATTATATGATCTCACTGATATGAGGAATTCTTAATCTCAGGAAACAAACTGAGGGTTGCTGGAGTGGTGGGGGGTGGGAGGGATGGGGTGGCTGGGTGATGGACACTGGGGAGGGTATGTGCTATGGTGAACACTGTGAATTCTGCAAGACTGTTGAATCACAGACGTGTACCTCTGAAAGAAATAATACATTATATGTTAAAAAAAAAAAGAAGATAGTAGGGAGGGAGAAATGAAGGGGGGTGGGAATCGGAGGGGGAGACGAACCATGAGAGACGATGGACTCTGAGAAACAAACTGAAGGTTCTAGAGGGGAGGGGGGTGGGGGGATGGGTTAGCCTGGTGATGGGTATTAAAGAGGGCACATATTGAATGGAGCACTGGGTGTTGTACGCAAACAATGAATCATGGAACACTATATCAAAAACTAACGATGCAATGTATGGCGATTAACTTAACATAATAAAATTAAATTTAAAAAAAAAGAGAAAAAGAAAGTAACATGTCTGTTGGAAGACCTAAAATAACATTAAAAACAGGTAACATGGGGGCTGCCTGGGTGGCTCAGTCGGTTAAGCATCTGACTCTTTGGATTTCGGCTCAGGTCATGATCTCAGGGTCATGGCAACACAAATGATTTCTACAGTTGCATACTGCATGCAGTTCAGAGAATGACTAAGACCAATATTGTAAGGCCTAAAATGCCCTTCTGAGATGAATGAATTTGTTTTGTCTTCATAATGAAGATGTAAGGAATTAATTCGTCTTAGCAAGTAATGTAGATTGCAGATAGGCCTGAAATAAACATTATTATGTAACTGTGGGGGAAAGCTCTGAAATGGATTCTGAATGACAAATTGTGGCTAAAGAATGTAGACTCTATTTCCTAAGTGACACCTATTGAACTCATTAGACAATTAATACAAAATGGGATTACATCCTTTGATGCTATTTGCAGAAGTGACATTTACCAGCTTCAGATTACTAAATGAATCTGAGTTAATAAAAACAAAAGAAAGAAATATGATAATCCTGCAGAGCTGTGTATATTTATATAACATACATATGAAACATAGTATATAGTGATATAGTACATAGATTAAGTTATATATTTAAGAATCATGGTTTGTTTTTTTCTTTTGTTTTTGGTGGAGTGGTGAGGTAAAGTGGTCAGAAGCAAAACATTTCAAGGAAATCATGAAATAAATCCAAGATCAAGTTGCTAATAAACTACTCCTTTAGAGGAATACAATGTGAACTTTTGACATATAAACTAATCCATTTCAAACCCTGTTCATCTTTTGTCCAAATTTTTTTTTATTACCCTAGCCTGAATGGCTCCAATTAGTTATGCAGTGAAAAATAAACCTGTAACATTTAACAAACCTGGCCTAAGGGGAAGAATGAGAATCCCAAGATTCTGATGTTTCAAAATCAACTAAACTTTAGTTTCAGGAAAAAACAAACACACAAACAAAAAAACTGGAAAATAATCATACACAATAAGTGTGAGTAAAAATGATATTTACTTTGTTTTGGGGGTGTAGATGATTTCAGTTCTGGATAAAACTGTACTATAAAAATAGGACCTAGAATATGCAGAGTTTGTATTGTAGATTAATTCCTCCTAAAAATTGCTAACATGATTAACAAAACTCAGCTGTTTCAGTCAAGTTAAGATACGAAGGATTTCAACCACATATTGCTAATTAAATTATATATACAATAAAAAATTTGTCAGCTGAGATTGCATTTTCTTTTCAAGAGACCACTAACCATTCAATTTTAGGAAATCTATTAAGATACTACATTATTTAAAAGGTTAAGGAAGGGGAAAAAAGCAATTATCTTCATAGATGTAGAAAAGGTGTTTGATTAAACTCGATATCCATTCCTGATGCAAACTCTTAATTTAAAAAGTATTAGTTACTCTTTTAACATTAAAAATATATATGTCAAGCTGAGATATGTATTTCAAGCTGAGAGTTGCAATCATGCTTATGACCACATTAATGGAAGCATTCTTGTTAAATACAAAATATGACAAGTAAAGATATTATCTCCATTGATACTGTAAATCTTCTAGGAGTACTCTCGAATGGAATTATACAAGAGAAAAATGAAAGCTCTGCTAGAATTTAAGCTCCACGAGGGTTACAATTTGTCTCTAATTCAGTATATATTTATTATTGAATTGCCAAAGTACATAAATTAAAAATAAAAAATACTTGTATTTTCAAATTACTATGATCATTTATTTAAATACCCCAGAGAAGCAACTGAAAGGCAATTAGATATAAATAATTAACAACAACAACAACCACAAAATTTAGGATTTAAATAAAGTCTAAGGCAAATAAAGAATATTTGAATAAATGACATAAAAGGCCTAATTTGGAGCTAGATGATATTCATATGTTAAAAGTAGTAATTAATGCTAAGTTAATTGATAAATTAGACTTTTAACTATTTAAATTGATTAATCAGAGAAAGACAAATATCATGATTTCCCCTATATGTGGAATCCAAAACACAAAACAAGCAAAAACCAAACAGCCTCTTATTTTTTTTAAAGATTTTATTTATTTGAGAGAGAGAAAGAGATAGTGACAGAGAGCACAAGTAGGGAGGAATGGGAGAAGCAGGCTCCCCAATGAGCAGGGAGCCTGAGTGGGGCTCGACCCCAGGACTCTGGGATCACGACCTGAGCTGTAGGTAGACGCTTAAGCGACTGAGCCACCCAGCTGCCCCCAAACAGACTCTTAAATACAGAGAACAAACTGGTGGTTGCCAGAAGGGAGGTAGGTGAGGGAATGGGAAAAATAGATAATGGAGATTAAGAGGTACACACTTCCAGTTATAAAATACATAAGTCATGGGGATGAAAGCTACAGCATAGGGACAATAATTAATAATATTATAATAACATTGTATGGTGACAGACTATGACTACACTTACCTTGGTGAACACTGAATATGTATGGAATTGTTGAACTGATATGTTGTACACCTGAAACTAATATAACATTGTATGTCAAATATACTTCAATAATAATAATGATAATAAACTGATTATAGATTAAATATGAAATAAGTAAGAACATGCAGGAGCAAGGTATATCCTACTAGGCAATAAAATGTGTTATAAAGTTGCAGTTAAAAGAATATGTTAATAGCTCAGGAATATACACTTTGAAACAAACAAAAAAATACAGAAATAGACTCAGGTAGTTATAAAATGAGATTTACAATCCAAATCAAATGGATCAATTAATGAAACCCACAGCTCAAGTTACCAAATGCTTGATTATTCTAACCTAAAGAAATTCTGGCTAACTTAATTTATGAGCTGCTCTGTAGTAGTTGACCTACCACCCACAAGACTACCAAAGACTAGAGGAAATGGAGTGAATTCTTGGCAGATGCCAGAAGGGACCAAGAGAGAGAATGAAAGTAACTTCACACACCCTGAAATTTTCCCCTTCCCTCCTGCTAGAGCCGCCACTTTGTACTTAAGAAGGCGGGTACTTGCCTATCGGTGGGTGGCGCCTGCGCAGACGCAGCCATGTCTTTCCCCCGACCTCACCTTTTCCCAGCCTCCAATCGCCTACATCTACCTTCAAAACCCGGAAAATCCATAAATAATCAGCTCCCCTTATCCTCCCGGAGGCGGATTTGAAAAATTTCGTCCACCCCCCTTGCTTGGCGCCCTGCAATAACATCTTTTCTCTGCCGCAGAAACTAGTGTTGGTGTCTGCCTTACTGCAGCATACAGGGCAGTCGACCTTTAAGGGTAACCTTAACAAACTCAGGCACAAAAACCTGAGGACAGTTAAAGCAATTTACATTACTGATTGCTCAAACAATGATGCATGAAAGCATGAAAATACTGAAAGAAAACCTGTGAGAACTCAGAAGTCAACAGAGTGAGAGCACGGAAGATGATTACTTTGCTTTTTTAAATATACGGTAATAAACATAAAGTCAAAAGACAAATGATAAAATGGGAAAATAATAGTTTTCAACACATACACCTTACAGAGGGTTAATTACGGCTTTATATTTAAATCATGCATATTCTCTGACAGTAATAAGGAAAAAACTCCTCCAAGAAAAAAAAAGATATGAAGACATTTCACAGAAAGTAAGATAAATAAAGGAATTCTTTTTTTTTTTTTTAAGATTTTATTTATTTGAGAGAGAGAGAGCATGCTAGAGAGGCCGGGGTGGGGGGCCGGGGGAGAAGGGCAGAGGGTGAAGGAGAAACAGACTCTCCACCGTGCAGGGAGCCCCACCCAGGCTTTATCTGGCTTTAGGTGTAATTTTTTTTTTTTTTTAAGATTTTATTTATTTATTTGTGAGAGAGAGACAGAGATAGCAACAGAGAGCAGGAGTGGGGAGGAGAGGGAAAAGCAGGCTCCCGGCTGAGCAGGGAGCCCAACTAGGGCTCGATTCCAGGACCCTGGGATCATGACCTGAGTCAAAGGTAGATGCTTAACCGACTGAGCCACCTAGGTGCCCCCAAATATATTCTTATCAATATAATAAAATAATTTTAATGCACTTGCAATTAAATGAATATATATTAAAATAACAATGAGATAGTACTTTTTAACTAAACAGATTGGCAAAATATAAACTATCGATTTTACAAGTGCTGGTAAGCATGTGGAAAACTAATCCTTTCATCCAGTGATAAAGTGTGCGTGGAAATTTGTTAATGTCTATCAAAATTTAAAATGCATACTCTCTTTGACCCAAATTTTGCTTCTAGGACTCTCTTATGGGTACATGTCTTCTGTGCAAGTCTGTGTGCTATTCAGGAGAAGAGGACTCAGTTTAAACCATTCTAATGGGTAATTTTATCTTTTAGTACAATAATATTCCTTTAGATCTGTTCCTGAACCAAACCAAGGCTGCTCTAAAAGCAAGTATTTCTTGATGAGGGTAAAGCTGGGACTAGGATGGGGTGCAGAGGTAATTTGGCATTTTCTTACTGCCAGTGGCCTCAGAAAATTCACTCAAAGTGCAAAAGTCATTCCCTATTAAACATCTAGGAGACAGGGATTGTCCTAGACATTTATATAAACATTGCTTCTAATTCTTCCTTCACTCCATCAGGGTAGGTGATCTCATCCTCATATTAACGATAAGGGAATTTGCTTTTCAGGAATGGAAAAGCAAGTTTGGACCCCCGAGGGTAAAGGATATGATAAGATAACACGGTGGCATATATTGTGTAAAAGAGAGTGGAGAGAATTTGCATTCCTGCAATAGCTAATGTCTATAGCTGAGCTTGGAGAGAAGAATTCAGTATCACTTTATGTTAATCTCTAGGTCAATGCAATTAGTTTCACCCTGAGAAAATTTGCTTTCCTCAAATTTATATAAATTAACACTGGAAGCTAGAAGTCAGCAGAAGTTAAATTTAAATTTATAGAAGTATTCTCCTAATCATCTTGCAGTATAAAGAAGGATAAGCTTAGAGGCTCCTTACACTGAAGCTAGACAGAAGAAAATATTCCTGACCAAGTCTGTTCAGTGCACTGGAATATTTACATGAAGGGGATGGATAATTCCTATTTATGGGAGTCTTGATCTCAGTTAGGATGCTTACAGCTATAAATATCTGCAAATCCAATAGACATGACTTAAAGAAATAGGAATTTTATAGGCTCGTGTAACAAGAAGTTGAGAGGCAGAGTAGGCCCAGGACCAGTTAATAGATTGGTTCAGGGATGTCAGGGCTTCTCATCAGCTTCCCTGTGACTACATCGGAGTTGTAAGATGGCTGTCAGATAGTAAGCATCATACCCAAAAAAGGGAAGGGGAAATCTTATATTTGTGTTTCTCCCTACAGGTGAAGATAACTTCCCAGAAGCCCTCTAACATTTTCTTGTATGTCTCGATGACATGGGTGTGTTTCGTGCTCATATCAAAATAATCACTGGCCGAGTCAGGAATCCCCATGGGCAACTCATTTTAATCAACATTCAGTGTATTGGATTGATGAGAACCCCACAAAACACATAAGACAAAGCTTGAATAGCCAGTGTCTGCAAAATTTTTATGGAATCACATTGTTTTTAAATGCAGGATGAATCCTCAAAAATTGGAAAAATTGTTTCATATTTTCCATTCATTTCTCATAAAAGTTCTTTCTAAAATACCAAAATGGATACATTTCTTTCTTTATTTTGACACATTAACACACACACATACACACATATCTTATAAATATGTTTTGTAATTATTTAATGAGCATTCTAATTCTGATCTCTTTACCAATGGGACCAACATTGCTAGCACACTTTCCAAATTGACCATGGTAAAACACAAAAGTAATTCTCATAGTCGAGATGACACCACATCTTGTGAATCTCTCACTTAAGTAAATAATAAAATATTATTAATCAGCCTTTTCATTCACTCCTTTTTCAAAAGAAGTTTTAAATTCAGGTGCTTCCATAGTCTCAGTTAATTTCAAAACCTCAGGGCTGAAAACGCCCACTAATTTAGAAAAAAAAAAAAAAAGTCCATGGATTTATTTTATTTCTACTGATTGAAATATATTGGTTTTTAGAGGAAATGTCTTTTGGTTCCAAATTATGTATATTGTGCAGCCTTTGTATGTATTTTCCAAGTGATTTAAATGAATTTGAATCAGCTCATTAGGTTCCAGACTGGTGCTGAACATAATGACTCATTCCTAAATTAATATTGTCTACCCTGAACTACTCCTGTCTAAATCACTTTAATCACTGGAAAGATTCATACTTTTCAAAAGGACAGCCACATTCAAATGAATTCTGCAACAGTTCATTAGGTAATGATGTCATTTATGTTCCCTGGGTCAGCAACTGTGTTCCTGCTCAGCTTTAAAAATGGACTGACTGTGAGCAGATAAACAGGTACTTTGTATGCATTTGACATTCATACATGCACAGAAGGGAGGCATTATGTTGGCATGAAATGTTTCAAATTGGGACATTGCTATGTCTCAGATTCAGCCTCATTTTTGTTTTCTTTTCTTAGCTTAGCAGCTTTATTGGACACATGTTCCTGTCTTTCAGAAGCAGTTAATGTGTCAAATGCTTTGTCACATCTCACTGACACCAGACCGTTAAAAAAGGAGGTTCTAACTGGGCTCTAGATTGGGCACAACATAAAGCATGCTTTTAGAGAGAACATCATATTTGACATTTAAATGAGGGCTACTTCAGGAAGATCCTGGAAGCAGTAGACCTGAATTACATTTCTATGGAATAGCAGATAAATAATCTTAGACTTCCCCCTCTCCCTGTCCCTTGAAATTAACAAAAAAAGAACAAACTGAGAGTTAAATGTGCTTAGCATCTTAGCATACTGATGACTGATCTTTGAAATCAGCTTGTCCAACAGTTCTTGAATGTGTATCCAAGAATAATGTCAGGCCAATTCCACGTGAATCACTAGGGGAAGAGTCCCCTGCCCTCACCTAGAAAGTTCTGCAGGTTAGAGAGACCCACAAGGGCATGTGATTCATCTTAGTTCACAGTGCTAGAAATAAAACAAGAACTTTTTTTTTTAAGATTTTTATTTATTTATTTGACAGAGAGAGACAGTGAGAGAGGGAACACAAACAGGGGCAGAGGGAGAGGGAGAAGCAGGCTTCCCGCCGAGCAGGGAGCCCGATGTGACGCTCCATCCCAGGACCCTGGGATCATGACCTGAGCTGAAGACAGTCGCTTAATGACCAAGCCACCCAGGCGCCCCATAAAACAAGAACTTAAACTGTGATCCTAATAGCAGATTCACTAATTTACTAATCTATTAAATCATCCAAACACATTTCGTATGTAAAATCTCTACCTGTTACTGAGTGAGCAAGACCTTACACAAGGATTTTTAAAATATGATATCTAATTTAATCTTTATAACAGTTTTATGTTATGGACAGAACACAGTTGGGACAGGTAATATTTGCTCTGTGATTACGGGCATCTCAGAGTTGGAAGACTTGAAGCCTGAGGTGACTCAGTGGCTAGGGACTAGAATGTTTTCGGTATTATCTTCATTACATGTTTGATGGTTGATGCTGGCCATCTGCTAGGAGCTCACCTGGCCTTCTCAGCTGTGACACCTACACGTTGCCTTCCTGTGTGGCTGGGGTTCCTCAAAGCATGGTAGCTGTACTTGGGTGAGCATTCCAACAGAGCCAGGATGAAGCTGAATCACCTTTATATGACCTGGCCTCCAAAATCAATTAATTTCACTTCTGCTCAGGTCCCAAACCTGCCTAAATTCAAGAGGAGGGAACACATAGACACACTTCTCAATGCAAGGAGGATCAAAGTTGCATTAAAGAGCATAAGATATTGTTATGGCTGTCTTTAATACATGAAGTCTGCCACACCCTCTACTTGACTGACATCATGGAAAAAAGCCACTAGACCAGAGAGCATGAGCAAATAACCAAATACTATGGATTTCTCTATAGGCTTATTGGTACAAGGCCCCAAGTAAAACTCTATAATGGAATTCTAAACAGCATGTTTAAAATGCTATGCAGGTGAACCAGTGACTATTTTTATGGGACTCTTTTCTTTCAGTCAGGGACTTTTTCTATATTCTGTACACTCATGCACAGAGCAAAGTATCTCAAGTTATACTAGGTCTCCTCAGGCAGAAAAGTTGTCCATTTTCTTTATATTAAGTAGAAGAAATGGTTTGAGGAAGGACACACAAGTTAAGAAAAAAGTCCACAAGAGAACACACAATCTATTGAAACCTGAAGAAATGAATTCTGCTAAGAACTTATTTCATGATAAATTTTTATTAGTTTTTTTTACAAATTTCACAATTAGATTAAGATGTGAAACACAAATATTTTGATAATGTGACTCTAATTGTAACTAATGAATTTTCTCCTCTTGTAGGGGTGATTAACATGGAGAAATCTTTTTCTAACCTATCCTACTCCAAAGTTATCCAGGATATTTTTTTTTTTCTCTTCTATCTAGGACGAGGGTGACAAAATGTAAAACATATCCAGGAGCCTAAGAGGCGATGCTAGTTAAGTAAAGTGGCTGGTGAGAAGCAAGAGCATTCTTTAGATAAGGAATGTGCTAAGAAGACACATATATAAATATGATATGTGTGTATGTGTAAGATGGGAAGAGAGAATAATCACCTAGCAGTGAGAATTCTGCAAAAGAATGGAACATACATTCTCATTCTAAAGAGTGTATTAATCATTGAGCTTCAGATAATTGCTGTCTTATTCCCACAAGTAACCCCAATGTTTCCTGGGATATTAAAAATTTTGAAGAAGCTGGAAATTTAGATTTTATCCAAAAAAGAAAACCCAATATTTAAAAAAAATATTGATGAGAAATTCATTTTCTATAAAATACTCTAGCACAGGAGAGGAGTTCCTTCATATTCTGCTGTCTTACGGTATAGTACTTTGGGGAAGGCTCAATATTTATTCATTTTTTGCGGGGAGGGGAAGCTTTGATGTGTGAACCAAGGTCTTAATCATGAAATGCCTTAAAGGTGGGACTGACTGTATATTATTCAATCCCGAATCACTGGCAACCAACACAAAATCTGGCACCAACACAGTCCTAACAAAAGAATGAAAAAAAAATATCAGAACATTGTTTCAAAGTTAAATGACTAGTGTAACCTTAGTATAATTCCAAAAGACCAAGGAATGGACTTCAAGCCTGAACTAGCCAGGGATAGAAATCACATGAGGTAAATCTTCATTTCTTTATAGTCCCTGATGGAAACATAGCATATAGTCAATTGGCCCAGCTGGGTTAAAATAAATCATTTTATTCTAACTTTTGTTTATTTCTGAAAAATTATGTATAAACACATCCTCATGGCAAGAAGATTCAAACAAAAAACTTATCCATGCTCATACATCAAAGTCTCCCTTCTACTTCTTTACTCCCAATCCCTTTCTCAGAGACAACTGTGGTTTACACTTAGACATGTACTTCTTTTTCTACGCCCACTTACATGCATGCATGTATGTATCACATTTATACAGTATCCAAACGAATCATTCTGTATATTGTTCTGAAATTGGCTCCCCCCACCGCTTTTAAGTGGGAAATTTTTGAATTGGTAAGTGCTGAATTGCTTTCTTTATCTGTGTGTCTTCTTTTGCAAGATTGTATAACACCTCATATTGCCATATATTTAAAAAAGCGTTTCCTTATGGACAAGTGTTTCTGTCCCTGGTATTACTTTTAAAATGAATCTGTGATGACAAATCTTAGATGGGCTATTTAAGCATGTGAACAGGTTCCTATGGTACATTTCTAGACATGTGTTGTTGATGAAAAGAACTGAATCCTTTAAAATATTGAATTCATCAAATATTAAATTTCACTTGATAGTACTAACCTGCATTCCTTTTAAATGCTTAACAAATTTAATATTCCACCACAAGTAAATGAGGATATCTGTTTCTTCACATTCTTGCCAGCACAAACATTATCGATGCTTACGATTTTTGTTTCCAATTTAATGAATGAGAACTGATAATTTGTTATCATTTTATGTTTCTCTGAATGCCGATGAAGTTAGGTATATGTTCATATATTTATTGATCATTTGTGTTTTTCTCTTTATATGAATTACTTGTTCATATTTGCCTAATTATCCCTGGGCCCTTTTATTCATATTTATTACATTTTTTATATATTATACATATTTAATCCATGATTTCTTAAATATGTTTAAAATTTTTCTTTCTGCCTACATATTTGGCTTTAAGGTAATTTCTGTCTTTGTAAGTTAAGAATGAAAGAATATGACCTGGTCAAGCAACTTAATCTCTCTGTGCCTTAATTTTCTCAGCTAAAAATGTTAATAACATAATATGGTATTTTGACTGTTAAGCAGATACACAGAAATCGGTAGCACTGTACCTGGTACATATTAAGCAGTCAATAAACGTTAACCATTATAATTTTGTGTTAATAACCCTTTAATTGGTGGATTTGGTTCTCATATTTTATTTTTGTATCAATGTTCATAAATGAGCCTGACTTAGAGTTGTGTTCTGTACTGAGCTTTATGAACTCTCTTAGTCTCACAAAATCAACTAAGCAGAGCAATATAATTCATCTGTGTTTTTGTTCTTCAAGAAGGAAGCAGGGATTTATTTCTGAAGGTGACTCATTTGGCTTCAGAGGTTCTTAACTCCAATGTCTATTTAAGAAATAATCCGCAATTGGATAAGCACACCCAGCACCAATCCAAGTTTTCCAATCGATAATGATGAAAGTACATGTGTCTGAAAGATGATACAAACAAGTTAAAGTTATCATAACTGCACTTCATTCTTCACTATAAACTTTTCTCTCCTGAGTGAGTAGTACATGACTTGTCCAATATTGTCCAATTGTCAGAATTTATTGCCAAGTACGTGACTTGTCCAATATTGTCCAATTGTCAGAATTTATTGCCAAAGTCCCACACATTCGATTCCTATCATTTGTTATTCATTCACAGCCATGCAAACCATGCAGACGGGAAATGAATACAGGCATGTAGCATTATTTGGCCACAAAAAAATCCCAGTGATGTAGACATTAAGATAAATTCCATGATATATCTTATTTTGATGAAAACACTAACTTGAAAATGAAAAGGTTGATCTATTTCTATGTCAAGGAGAACTCAGAGAAAACAAAATATTTATTCAAACCATGCAGAAGTCAAGTCACAGAATAGAGCCCTTTTTAAAAGGGGGGCTATATGGAAGCAAATGTTGACCAACTAATAATTCTTTTTTTTTTTTAAGATTTTATTTATTTGACAGAGAGAGACACAGTGAGAGAGGGAACACAAGTGAGGGAGTGGGAGAGGGAGAAGCAGGCTCCCACCAAGCAGGGAGCCCTATGCAAGGCTCGATCCCAGGATCCCTGGGATCATGACCTGAGCTGAAAACAGTCGCTTAATGACTGAGCCACCCAGGCGCCCCACCAACTAATAATTCTTGATGAATGACATTGCTGATATTGGTGGATGAAAGAGGTAAAAAGTTAAGGCAAGATGGAGGAAATGACAGTGTGGGAGATAGTATCTGCGGAACACTGATAAAGGGAAATGAGGACGAAGAAGGATTAGAAAATGAGGGCAAATAAGATAACTCAAAGTCGTAAGGACTTTTATCTTTTAAAATTTTTCTCTAGTCATTCATAGAAATAGGCAGCATTTTTTCATTTTGTCCTATATTTCTGTTTTATTCAATTACACCAGTCCTTGGAGACTTTCTTCTTTCTGATTAATGTCATTATTCAAAACGTATTTTAGAGAGAAAGATCTTAAACTGAACATAGTGGGAAAATCATGTTTTTTATGTCTCAAAACAGAAACTCCATATAGAATCAGCATACCACAATATTCTAATGTTTAAAAAGAAAAAAAGAAAATCATTTTTTCCCTATTTTTGCCAGAAGCTTTAGGATCCCAGACTTTTATATGCTAGGAAATAGAGTCATACCTTTTATAATCTCTTATATACAAATCTCAGAGTGTACATTATTTTTGTCTGAATGTAGACAGTACCATTTACCCCCATGGTTGCCTATTCCTCACTGTTTAAAAGAAAACAAAAAATAATACTTGTGTTAAAACAATTGAATGAGTTAAATCAGCATGTTGAGGAGTTATCTTCTCCTTAGGAATGTTTAGTAATGCTGTCTATCAGACAACTTTGTAACTTATGCATTTTTTAATAAGGAAGGCATGGTTCCATACACTGAGTAAGTACTCAAAACATAATTATGATGAAATTTCTCCCAACGAAATGATGATTTAATTATTTAATAAAGTTAATTATTTTTGTTTTAAATTCTTCTTATTAAGTTATTGAGAGGAAATAAAAATATATTCATTTTTAGACTTTTAACAGTTCAAGTCATGTTCTAGTAAAGAAAAAAAAAGTTTTCAGTATTGGAGCACTTCACTTCCAGGTAAGTTATAGTAGATTTCGGAAGTTTCATTCAGTTGATGAATTATAAAACCTAGATACATTACAATGCCTATATTTTAAAACATCAATGGCTGTAAGAAAATGAGGGCTAGTGGAACAGAAGTCCAGAGAGGAGAGACCCAGCAGAGGTGAATGGAAGACCCCAGTCATTTTTGTTCTGGTGGCATTTATTAGGTTTGAATTAGGAATTGAGATGTGTGGCATATTTCAGGCAGGGGAACCTTCCTAGGGAAGAGAAAACAGATCTTTCACCCGTTATGCAGAGCTAGAGTGAGAAAGGGCACAAATAGGGAGATCTCTTATACTGTTGTGCACCTGCTTCTAAAATTTCCAATTCCTGGAGCTGTACAGAAGACTAAAGAAATAAGCCTAAACATTCCAAATGGCAAAGGAGTATACTCGTCTTTATGAAAACACCACAGAGTAGGGAGTGTGCAGGCTAGGAGGTGAAATCCAGACTTGGCCCTGGCAGAAAACCTCATGCCTTAGAAATAGAGGCAACCAAAGATCTCTTTACCAAAACTGTAACCTGATTTGGATTGAGGTCATCAGCCCCACATTCCTTCTGCCTAACAGAGCATGGTGTTAACCCTGTCTGGCTGAGTATTATATAGTCTGGAGTCTCTGGTTCTTTTTTACACAATCAAAACACTAAACTTAAAAAAATATCAAGGCTATGTGACCAGTAACCAACAATTAAAAAAACAGACGATAGAATAAGGCCCATGAATATTGAAATTAGCAGATTATGAAATATATGAAAATAATTATGAAAAATATGCTCATGGGATAGACAAAAAATGGGAAAAAGAGATAAGAGGATGAAAAATTGCAACCCCAAACTGGAACCTATTAAAAATAAGTGGACATTTTTGAATTAAAAAATAAATAACTGAAATTAAGATCTTCATGGGTGAATTTAACAATAGATTGGACATAGCATTATTAGTGAATAGAAAAACAAGTAAATGAAAAATACAAAACTGATGCACAGAAAGAGGAATGGGAAAAAGTGTGAGAGACATGTCACACACATTTCAATTAGTCTAATAGTTGCATAAACTGAGTCTCAGAGGGAGAAAAGAGAAAGAACATGACAGTAGAAATAGTTAGAGACAATCACCAAAAATTTTCCACAACTGATGAATGACATCAATCCAGACATAAAAATTAACAGAAGAAGAAATTGAAAATCTTAATCTCACATCTGAATCTGAATCAAGAACTTGAATCTGTTATTAAAAACAATCCCAGAAAGAAACCCCAGACCCACATGGCCTCAAAATGAGTTCTTCCAAATATTCAAGGAAGAAATAATACCAATATTGAACAAATTCAACCAGCAAGTAAGAAAAAGAGGGAACACTTTTCCAGCTCCTTTGTAAGACCCAGGGAAACCCAACACCAAAACTTCACAAGGATATTAAAGGAAAGGAAAATTACCAACAAATTTCTTTCAGCCACATAAATGCAGTGATCCTAAATCCAATCCTAGAAAATCAGACCCAGCAACATATAAATAGGACAATATATCACGAAACGTGTGGTTTATTCCAGGAATATAAGGTCGGTTTAGCATTTGGAAAATGCATGCATATGTTCACCAAAAGACATGCACATGAATATTCATAGCAGCAGTATTCATAAAGCCAACCTGGAAACTACCCAAAGGCTTATCAACAGTTGAATGGATAAATAAATGATGGCATATTCACACAATGCAATACTATATAGCAATGAGAATGAACAAAATATAGCCACTCACAAATATAGTATTGAGGGAAACAAGCCAGAAAGAAAAAAAGTACCTATTTAAGATGCAATTTGCATAAAGTACAAAAAGAGGCAAAGTAATCCATGATGTTAAAAGTCTGGATAATGGCTCCCCCCGGGGTGGAAGAAAGATCATGATTAGAAGGAGGCATGAGGGGGGCTTCTGTGTGTTGGTACATTGTGTGTTACATTTGTAAAAACGTATTAAGCTTTACACCAATGCTATATGCACTTTTCTGTATGTATCATAACTTCAATGTCAAATTAAGGAATAAATGTGTTCTACTCGGGAAAAATATCTCACTTCAGGACTATCTATCCTAAAAAAAAAAAAAAAGGAATTTAGTCCCCTCTTCCACCACTCATCATGTTGGTTATTTTAGTGACAATACTCAAGAAAATGGGATGAAGTATTATTTAAAGTATTGGGACTGTTTATGATTCATTTACTTAATCGGGGATTGCATTTGCCTTTCACAAATGGTTATAGGTTTACATTTTCTGCAGGTGGAATTATTCACTCCAGGATGAAACAGAAGATACCCACTGATCAAAAGTAAGAAAATAAAAGATATGGCTGGGAAAAAAATAATCCTCTCTAACAAATCCATTAGAGAAGTAGTTTAACTTTGAACAGCATCATTTACAGAATCAATTTCATAATTTTGTCTTTTGGCAGATTTTCAAAGTTTTCAAAATATAGCTAGTTCTGTAATTTAAGTCCCACAGCAGTAGTGCCGAGTTAATTTTCTAATTTCTTAGTATGAGAGTCAATCTGCATAATCAGTTTCTGAAACAATGGTTATATTTCCCCTGTTAAATATCTGCTTAAAGGAGAGTATTCTTTGATCTGTGACTTACAAGGGAGAAAGATAATGAACCTAAATACAATGGGTCCAAATCAACACATTTTTTAAAACATTTTTTTATTTAAATTCAATTTAGTTAACATATAGTGTCTTATTAGTTTCAGAAGTAGAATTTAGTAATTCATCAGTTGCATATAACACTTGGTGCTCATTATATCAAGTGCCCTCCTTAATTCCCACCACCCAGTTACTACCACATTCCCCCTAGACCTCCCCTCCAGCAACCCTGTTTATTCCCTCTAGATGGAACTAGACGGTATTATGCTAAGTGAAATAAGTCAGAAAAAGACAAAGATCATATGATTTCACTCATATGTGGAATTTAAGAAACAAAACAGATGAACAAAGGGGAAGGGAAGATAAAAATAAAACAAGATGAAAAGAGAGAAGGAGGCAAATCAACACATATTTAAGAGCATCTAAAATGCTCTAAATCCGGGGTGCCTGGGTGGCTCAGTCGCTAAGCCTCTGCCTTCAGCTCAGGTCATGATCCCAGGGTCCTGGGATGGAGCCCTGCGTCGGGCTCCCTGCTTGGTGGGAAGCCTGCTTCTTCCTCTCCCACTCCCCCTGCTTGTGTTCCCTCTCTCGCTGTGTCTCTCTCTGTCAAATAAATAAATAAAATCTTTAAAATAAATAAATAAATAAATAAATAAATAAATAAATAAATAAAATGCTCTGAGTCCAAGCACTAGCTGTGTGGTAGTTAATATGTTAACAATGGCTACTAGTTTGCAAATAATTAAATTAAAGCAACTTTAAATTGTTGAAATTAATAATGTAAATACAGAATATTTAGAAAAGAAAGGATTTATGTTCATAGTATAGAGTTGGGGAGGTGGTTAACTAGGAAATGCATTCATATATATTCCTCAGATAGATAAAGTAGAACTAGCCCTCCTGAAAGAAACAGCTTTGCAAAGTATTGTGTTTTCATGGAAATGTAAAAAGTATAGTATCAGTCGATACAGTTGGCAGTTGGGAATAGATGGTCAGAACACTGGGTTTTCGTGTCACCTATAGGCAATGGGTCCTTACGTAAAGGTTCCAAGGGCAGAGCCATGATTAGGTCTGCCTCTTAGTGAGAAGACTCAGGCATTAGATTGAAAATAGATCTGAGATGGTGAGGAGCTGAGCAAGAAGAGCAGCCATGGATTCATAGAGGTTGCCCCAAAGGACATGCATAGGAGAATAAACTATTAAGTGAAATTTGGATACAATTCTCAGTCATATTCTGTTTTTTGTGTGTGTGTTTGTTGTTTCAGTTTGTTTTACTGGTCATTTTAGATGCTCTTAGAGTGATATGCACGAGAAACACCCCCTGGCCCCCCCACCACTTATGGAGTCCTAGTTTCAGATCTGGGAGTAAAAACATCTGGAAATCCTTCCCATATAGCTGTAATATACTTTGTTAAAGTAACATTTCCAATCATCAGTGTTTCTGATGTGCTGTGTAAACGTTCCCATGAGACTTCTGCAGACAACTGTGGACCATTGTGGGTATGCATTTGTAAGTATCCTAAGATATCTACCCATTGACCTATAACTTTTTATCCCATAATAATGGAAGCCGTGTACATGCCTTGAAAGAAACTGACCATTACTCTGTTGGCCCATCACTCTTCCCCACTGTAGGTGTTAGGTAATCTTTCAAATCACCAGTTAACACAAATAATGAAAATTTGCTACATTCTAAGGTAGAGGAGCTGAAACAAATACAAGTTGGGCTTCTATCTTAGAGTATGAGCTCAGTATCCCGAGAAACTAGCACAGGGCTGGTCATATGGTAGAAGGTCAGTACATATTTAATTGAACGGAACTGACTGGAAGAAATTAGTATTTTTCACATATGAAAAGACTTTTTTGTTATGCCAACTAGAAGGACCTTAGTAGCCTTGATTTCTTCCACAAATTGTCCAAAAGCTAGTCCTGTTCTAATGTTTGTGTTATTGTCTCCCTGAACTTAAGTTATTAAACTCTGATCATTAATTTTCTAAACTTCATGGGGAACAGTGTCACTCACAGGTCACAGTGAAGTAGAATATCATACAGGAGTATAAAAGTCAGAATTTTGTACTTGAGCTTACCTGTGACTTGGGTTAAGTCACTGACTTTTCTGTCCCTTACGTTTGCCATTTAGCTGTGTCATTCCCAACTATGAGCTACTTTTCATCTAGGGGTTTCTGTAAAAGGTAATGTGGTTGTTAATAAGGTCCTTTGAGATTATTTGAGGAAAACATTTGATATGTAACATGTGATAGCTTATTGTTTTCTTAAATCAGAGTCAAGTGGAAGGTCCTAGTTCAAGAAATCATTAGCAAAATAGTACTCAAAGAGCAAATGTCCAGAGAGTGATATGCACGAGAAACGCCCCCTGCCCTTCCCAATTTTTCACACTTACTTTCATGTAGGCAGCAGTGAAAAAACAGCTCTAACAAGAAAACCTCCCTTAAAATTTGTCATTTTTGTAAAACAAGGGGGTTGCATCTAGATTATTAAGAAAGCTATCAGAGAGTTGAGTTTTTGGAAATGATAAACATTAAACACGGAAGGTTAATTTCTTTGGTCCATTTTGCATTTTTTTCCCTCAAAACCACAGCAAAGATAAGCTTTATATTTTAAATTTTTGTTGAAGTCTTTTTACAAAGATATTCTTGTTTCACATTGCTCTTGAGATATTTGTTTAATTGCATCAAATAATTGAACTGTTTTGCATACACAAATAACATTTTGTTATTTGGCTGGGATGTGACTTCCATCCTTTGTTGAAAAAAAATTAATTATAATCTAACTGAAACAGAGCTTAGATAAACTAGTGTTAGTTCCAAATGTTAAAATCAAGGCACTATTAATGCCTTCTAGATCAAATATTAGTAGGCCTACTAAATATTCATTAATTTTCAGATACCTAATATATCTAGAAATTCATTGCACTGTTTCCTGTTCCACCACTGTATCCACTGTTGTATTTACTATCACTAACAATGGAGTTTTGGTTGGCTGCCTACTCCTTATGTCACTCTGCAGGACTGGCTGTTGAGCTTCCTTTGCAAAATGCAAGGAAATTAAGAACTCAAGAAAAGAGAAAGGAGTAAGATTTGCCCCAGCTAATAGCATTCTATGTTGGGTTATATTCTAGAATTGCTGCCTGTCCTCAAATTCTTTTGAGCTAAAATTTGCCAAAGTAGATAAGACAATGGCTAAACTATCCATTTTATTTGCCACATGGATGTTTGTCTTATTATCCCTAATATCCAACATTATAAATCATCTATGGTGCCTAATACAGATCCAGGCACTGGGGCAAAAGTTGCAAAACATTATCAATGTTGACACAGTGGTGATATGATTAGATGAGCCTATATCATAAAAAGTTTCCAGCAAGAATTTAATACAGTTATCAAGTAGTTCTGGAAAATGAGCATGCACCAAAGGATTTCACACGTTACTGAGAAATGAGTCTGGGGTAGAAATGGTGGTATAAATTGCAGTGTAATGTGATATAACATAAATATGAATTTTACAGTGTATCATTTGACTTTTGGCAGCTGTTACTGAATATTTAAGTGTCCTGTGGGTGCCTGCAAATTGCAAGGCTTCAGAAATGGAATGTGGCGATGTCCTTTTTGTTTAAATATCCTGCCACAATAACTCACCTGCCATCAACAAAATGGGCCAGCAGATGAAAAAATGGTAGCATCTGGAAGCCCGTTGATAATGTGTTTTTGGACTTTAGATAAGTTGCTTATTTTGAAGAGTGGCTGCCAATATCTCTTCCCACCACCAAGCTGTCAGGAGCATTTGGTAGTCGTGCTAAGCGTAGTGCATTTATGGATATGTTTGCCTGGGTGTTTGAATGATGAGATCACAGGCCTGTGTGTCACTTGAATAAGAAAGCTGGAAAACAGTCCTGCCTTGCTAGTGCTCAATAACATTAGTGGTTAGGGAATTTGGGGGAGAAAAAAAGAAAAGAGGGAGGAAGAAGGAAGGGAAGGAGGGAGGAAGATACTGCCTGACTGTGTATCAGACTTCCTTGACTAAAATAAGTCCAGATTATCATTCTACGGCAGTGTTACACAGTGGAAACAAATGCAAACCATTTATGTAATAACAAATTTTCTGGTAGTCACATTTAAAAAGTAAAACCAAATGGGTGCAATTTGTAATAATATATTTAGTTAATCCATAATTGTATCATTTCAACATGGAATCAATAAAAAAACTATCCATGACATATTTTACCTTTCTTTTGTATTGTGTCCAGGATCTGGTATGTATTTTACATTTGAGCACATCTCAGCTCAGGTTAATCACACTTCAAGCACCTAATTGCTACATGTGGCCAGTGGACCACTGTACTGGACACTCCAGGTCCAGAGCTCCTTATGAAATCAGGCTAAAGCCAATCCCCAGAGAAGAACACATCACTTCTTAGCTTCTACCCCTGGCCCTATTCTGCTTTTCTGACCTGGCTCTCCCCAAATATATCACTTGTACAAAAATCCTCATTTCGGGCCTTGCTTTGAGGGAAATTGACCTAAGCCAATGCTTAATAAAAGTCTGTGGTTCTTACTTAATGATGACTCCAACAGATTTCTTCTTGATATGACCTCATACTTGCCATAACTGCTTTCTCCTTTCTCTTCAACTTCTACTCATCTCTTTCCATTTCCACTTGTATTAGAGAACATAATGGTGTTCTGTAGAAGCCACCATAGTCAGCTGCAGCCCCTACCCATTCATTGAAAAGAGACTGAATCACGTGGTAAGGTAACCAACAATGATAACTACGGATTTGGGCTTAATTTTCCAATTTGGAACTAACTTCTGTGCAATGTGTTCATAACACTTCTATCTCTGGAATGGGTTCTGCCTGTTTTTAATTTCTCCAAATGCAATCCCAGGGTCAGTAAGAGTGTTCAGGGTGAACAATAAATACACTGAGGTAAAAAGTCAAAACAAAAACCCTTTTCAAAAGACTAGTGTCAAAAAGGAGAAAGAGATTTTGACAATTCCTTGTGAGATGTATTTGAATATGTCCTTTAGTTTATTCCTTTTTTAATATCACTCACTCATTCCATTAAGAAAAACAACAAGCATTTGGTTCCTCTCATCATTTGGGAACAAAGTAAAAGACCTTATAAGCATTCCTGCTTTTATGTAGCTCAAGCATAGTGATGGGTGAATTGCTAACGGTTCCCAAGATGGCAGAAAATTGGCTAACGAGAAAATGTTACATATTGGCAGCATTGACTCAAAGATAACACTGAAGCTGTCTGTCAAGCAGCTATGCAAGTTTATCTTATTGACTTTTTTTTTGCTTGTTTTTTGTTTGTTTATTTTTAAGACTTGAGCAGAAGCAAACTGGCAAGTTGCAAACCTGCTGACTGGCAAGTGGTAAGAACATTAACGACATTTTAAAATCAGTTCAGTTCAAAAGAAGTCGAAAGGAGAAAGAAAACTCTTCGCCATTTGTGAATTAAACTTCAAATAGCTCTGCAATTTGTTCTCATTCATTTGAATTCATGGTGATCTCAAGTGCACTTTTTCTAAGGAATTCTTCAGACTGGTCATAATAGGAGAAACAGGTTGGTGAATGTAAATCTTTATTTATTTCATCAGTGAAGATAATCAGTTGAAATGGAGGATAAAAAAAGAATATACAAAAAGAAAAAAGTAAACTATATCAAAGTAAACCAAACTGTTAAGTGAGAGGTAGAATATCATTATGGATGAGTGTCTCAATCCAGTCAATAAAAATGCAATAAACTGGGTAATTTATAAATGACAAATTTATTTCTCATAGTTCTGGAGCTGGGGAGACCAAAATCAAGGCACCAACAGATCTAGTATCTGGTGAAGGTCTGTTTCCTTGTTTATTAATGGCCAGCAGTCTCCTCCCTGAGTCCTCACTTGGCAGAAGGGTAAAGGGAGTTCTCTGGGGTCTCTTCTATAAGGGTGTTAATCCCATTCATGAGGGCTCTGTTCTCATGACCTAACAATCACCTCACAAAAGCCCCACATCTTTTTTTTTTTTAAGTCCCACATCTTAATACCATCACATGGGGGACTAGTTTTCAACATGTGAATTTGGGGGTGGGGTGGGGGTGGGGCACATGTACAAATAGTCAATAGCAAGAAATATCAAACTTGGAGTTAGCAGATTGGAGTTGTATTCATTACATCTGACTTTGCCTGAAACATTGAACCTCTTGGGGCCACGGTGTTCATCTGTAAATGGGAGGACTGGACTAAGTGATTATTAAAGTCCCCACCAGTACTACGGTTCTCTGATTCCAAGTCAGCTTGTGCAAAGATGGTTGATGTGGTCCTGCTTGTTTTGCCTTAACTGGAGGTATATTCCTGGGTCAGTAGGTACGGTGGAAAGAGTTTTGAGGACAGATAAATTCAAGTTTAACTTCTACACCTACCACTTATCTATATGACCTTGAGCAAATTACTGGCTCATCTGAAAAGCAGACATAATAATACCTACTTCCCAGAGTTTTACTTATGTCCTTGAACAATGTCGGGAGGCCATTTTCCTGACACATCTCCCCTGTATGCAAGGAAATAGTTCTCCACAGGAAACTGGCTTCTTCCTTAGCCTGTGCAAAGCAGTATGGGTGATAGAGAGGCAACTGGGCTTCAGTCCACTCCTGGAAACAACTTGTGATGCCCCAGGGGATGCCATTCCACATTAACCATTTCCCCAGAAGGCCAAGGGAACCTAAGGGAACCAGGTGGCTGCTTAGGTAAATAAGCAGACTGACACAAAGAAATATTTCCTAAGATTCAACTACGACAAGAGATCTAGAGAAATAATGCAAGACACTGAAAGAGAGGGGTAGGAGTGAAAGGGAAACTGACCTATGCATCTGTCTGACTCTTGGCCAGGGCACCAGAGACTTTCAGTAAGCCTGGCATTTTGATCCACTGCAGAAGAAAGGATTTGGGACTTTCCCACATCAAAATTGCAAAAAGCATACTGCTTTATATTTCTCATAATGCAAAATAAAGCCACTGGCATTGTAGTTCATCTTCTCTGGCACATTCTCAGTGGATAATAAGCACACCAGGTTGTGATGGTGATATTTTTTTGCATGAGTTTTCTGAATAAATGAAGATATTTCATATGTCAAATCATCATTATATCTAATATCTCCTGTTTAACGTGTCCAGGAACATAATTTTTGATTTGAGCAATTTGCATATGCATATTGTCTTATTATCTTAATACAATACTGTTTGGGAAGATTGATTCCTAAACACATGATGGGAATACAATTACCCTGATGAGCTCTGGTTTAAATTATCAGAAAACTTTCTAAATGTGTTTACATTCTGGATTGTATAAATTAATCATTAAAACAAGAATTAAGGATTTAGCAGGAAGGTTGTATGGCTTCTTAACTAGGTTTTCCTTTTTTTCCCTTTTATACATGTATACCGAGGTGTTCCCTATTAACTATGAGTTATGTCGAGACTACTAATATACTGGCAGAGAAGGGAAAGGAAAGCAAGAGAAACCTGATATTTAGGAGAATTACATCAAAGCAGAAAGAAGTTGTTATTTAGTATTTATAGGTTTGGTAAAAATCTAATTTTCTTAAAAAATAAATTTTCTTAAGAAAATCTAATTTTCTTAAAAAATAAATTAGATTTTTACCAAACCTATAAATACTAAATAAAATCTAATAATTTTAGTAAAATTTGTCTGCATGAGTAATTCCATTTTATTTTATTTATTTTATGTTTTTTGAAGAACTCCATTTTTTCTTTTTTTATAATTTTTTATTGTTATGTTAATCACCATACATTACATCATTAGTTTTTGATGTAGTGTTCCATGATTCATTGTTTGTGCATAACACCCAGTGCTCCACGCAGAATGTGCCCTCTTTAATACCCATCACCAGGCTAACCCATCCCCCCACCCCCCTCCCCTCTAGAACCCTCAGTTTGTTTTTCAGAGTCCATTGTCTCTAATGGTTCGTCTCCCCCTCTGACTTACTCCCCTTCATTCTTCCCCTCCTGCTATCTTCTTCTTCTTTTTTTTCTTAACATATGCTCTTTCCAGAGCAGCCACTCTGGAAAACAGTATGGAGGTTCCTCAAACAGTTGAAAATAGAGCTACCATACGATCCAGCAATTGCACTACTGGGTATTTACCCCAAAGATACAAATGTAGGGATCCAAAGGGGTACGTGCACCCTGATGTTTATAGCAGCAATGTCCACAATAGCCAAACTGTGGAAAGAGCCAAGATGTCCACTGATAGATGAATGGATAAAGAAGAAGTGGTATATATACACAATGGAATATTATGCAGCCATCAAAAGGAATGAGATCTTGCCATTTGCAATGACGTGGATGGAACTGGAGGGTGTTATGCTGAGTGAAATAAGTCAATCAGAGAAAGACATGTATCATATGACCTCACTGATATGAGGAATTCTTAATCTCAGGAAACAAACTGAGGGTTGCTGGAGTGGTGGGGGGTGGGAGGGATGGGGTGGCTGGGTGATAGACATTGGGGAGGGTATGTGCTATGGTGAGCACTGTGAATTGTACAAGACTGATGAATCACGGATCTGTACTTCTGAAACAAATAATGCAATATATGTTAAGAAAAAAAAAAGAAGAAGAAGATAGCCAGAGGGGAAGAATGAAGGGGAGTAAGTCGGAGGGGGAGACGAACCATTAGAGATGATGGACTCTGAAAAACAAACTGAGGGTTCTAGAGGGGAGGAGTCTAGGGGGATGGGTTAGCCTGGTGATGGGTATTAAAGAGGGCACATTCTGCGTGGAGCACTGGGTGTTATGCACAAACAATGAATCATGGAACACTATATCAAAAACTAATGATGTAATGTATGGTGATTAACATAACAATAAAAAATTATTAAAAAAAAAAAAAGGAAGACGTCCTTTCATACCCTAGCCCTCCTTGAGGACTCTTCTCTGAACAACCCCAAACCAAGCATTTGTAAGATGAGTAAATTTATGTGCAGGGCATTTAAGGGGATGAATGTAACAGAAGAAACAAAGGCTCTGACCACCTTTTGCTAACAGAGTGACATCATTAACCTCTTTGAGTCTTGGTCCTTTCGTCTTGAAGCAAGAGTAGAACTCCCTATGAGTATTCAGTAGACAATGGAATGTCTAACATAAACATGAGGGCCTACAACATGAATCCTGCAGATCCTGGTTTACTTTCTGTACCAGTTTCCTGAGGCTAACATAACAAATGACTATAAACTGGGGGTCTTAAAACAATGGAAGTTTATCCTATGACAATTCAGGGGCCAGAAATCCAAACTCAAGGTGTTGGCAGGGTTGGTTCCATCTGGAGTTTCCGAGGGAGAGTCTGTTCCAAGCCTCCCTCCTAGCTTCTGGTGATTACCAGGAATTTTTGACATTCTTGACATGGTTTGTAGCTGCATCACTCCAGTCTCTGTTTTCGTCTTCACATGGCCTTCTCCCTTGTGTGTATCCTCTGGATTTCTGTTTCCAAGTCTCTCTCCTTTCTCTTATAAAGATGCCAGTCATTGGATATTTAGGACTGTCGTATGACCACATTTTAACTTAACTAATTATATCTGCAAAAGCCCTATTTCCAAATAATGTCACAATCTGGGGCTCCTAGTGGACATGAATTTTGGGGTGGGGCCACTATCCCACTCAGTAGACTTTAATTCTATTCTGGTGTCCACCACCCTCCCCGCCGCCATGGCATCTTACATAATGCTGAGCATATAGGAGCTACTGAACAGGTAGTATTTAGGTGATAATGAGCCTGAGCTTTTCTAAAAAAATCCTTGGCTTCATAACCAAAGACTGTATCTCTTAAGTTTCAAATGTACTGTCTGAAAAATTCACTCTATTGTTCACAAACAACAAAATTATTAGCACAGCAAGACTGAAAGTGCTTTTTAAAACCCATACCCGTATTAGTGATGACTAAGTAATAGCATAAATGCAAGAAGCAGGAACACTTCCTGCTTAAAGCATAGACCGAGGCCAGCGTTTTCCTTATACTGTAAAAATGTATCTAAAAGCTAGAATTGTACCCACATGCAAGCAGGAATAATTTTTCAAATGAATTAGATCTTTTTACTCTTGTCTCAATACCTACATTTCAGTGATACTGTGTGTGTTCTTTGTCTGTGGTTTTGTCAGTGTCCTTTCTAAAGTTGGAAGTCGTGAACTAACAGAGGACTGAGTTAATCCTGGGATCTTTTCTAGCCAAGATAATAGGTCCATCTAGCCTTTTATTTTACCATTACAGTTTCTCTTGTGAGGATGTAGGAGCTTTTGAATGTCTATCCCTTTTTGGGAATTGCAAAGATATGCTTTTGGCAAACTGACCTTTGCAGAAGCAGTTTGGGATTTAACAGTCCTTCTCCCACTTATTTTACAAATCACCACCTCTGGGGCGCCTGGGTGGCTCAGTCTTTAAGTGTCTGCCTTTGGCTCAGGTCATGATCCCGGGGTCCTGGGATGGAGCCCTGGGTCAGGTTCCCTGCTCAGCAGGAAGCCTGCTTCTCCCTCTCCCACTTCCCCTGCTTGTGTTCCCTCTCTCGCTGTCTCTTTCTCTGTCAAAAAATAAATAAAATCTTAAAAAAAATCACTACCTCTATTTCTTAATATTATAGCAGAATATCCTAATATAAGTATTTAAAACAATATACACAGAAAATTACAATATGTTGTGATTAAGGGTGTATTATTGAATAAGGAATTCAGCCTGAAAACTAACTCTAGCAAGGCATCCATGAGTGTTACTCAAATGGGATGTATACGACCATCTTTGGGGATTGCTGATAGAGTTCATGCTTTTACTTCTGGGATAAAATCTACAGTCCTGGGGTGCCTGGGTGGCTCAGTCGGTTGGGCATCTGCTTTTGGATCAGGTCATGATCCCAGGGTCCTGGGGTTGAGCCCTGTCTTCTGTCTCCCTGCTCAATCATTTTCTTAAGATTTTATTTATTTATTTGAGAGACAGAGAGGGAGCAGAGTGCTTGTGCAAGAGAGAGAGCATGAGCTGGAGGGAGGGGCAGAGGGAGAGGAAGAAGCAGACTCTCCACTGAGCAGGAAGCCCGAGGCAGGGCCCTATTCCAGGACCCTGGGATCATGACCTGAGGCGAAGGCAGCTGCTTAACCAACTGAGCCACCCAGGTTCCACCCAGGTACCCCAAATAAATAAAACCTTTAATAAAAACAAAACCAGGGGCACCTGGGTGGCTCAGTCATTAAGCGTCTGAGTTCCAGGAGGTGCATCTAGGCATGTCTAGTAGAAAAAATTAGTCACTTTTGTCTTGTGGTTCTTTTATAGGAGAGAAAATAAAACTTTCCCAGAGCCTACAGCAAACACCCCGATTCATAGGACTATGCCTTATGTTCCTCATTCCAGGCATCAGGTTTTTGGGACTCACATAATCTAATTATTTGAGGTGAATAGATGTTGGGGTTCAACCACATTGTTATTGTTGAATGCCACAACATCCTGGAAATGAGGACAGAGGCAATTGAAATTTGTCAGAACCTTTAAATTTCAAAATCCAGATCCAAGGATACTTTATGATCTTGTGCATCCAGGTCCTCATTGTGAGGGAGAAAACAAAGTCTTCATTTGATGGCCCCACTTACTAATTATATGATATTAATCAATTAATTTAGCTCCTCTGGAAACTTGTGCACTTGTGTTTATAATAAATAATTTTGGTAAGAAATTATATTCTCTAAGGGTTTTGTGTGTGTTGACTATGATTTTTACATCTGTATCTATGTTAAAATTAAAACTCCAGTGCTATAAAAATATACATAGTAGCTTAAGTAAAGCTGTATAAATATGAGAAAGATAAAATAGTATGTTTAAGATGGGACTGATGAGGTGGTTCAGTAATTCACATCTCTTATTTGCTATCCCTTTAGTCTCCATTCACACTATTTATGGGCTTACAAAGCTGTCACTTGGCCATTGTCCATTATCAGAGATGTACCAAAGATCTTTCTACAGTAATGGAAATGTTCTATTGCTATGCCATCCAATATGGCAGGGACTAGCCAAATGGCCATTGAGCATTTGCGATGTGGCTAGTATGACTGAAAAAAGGAATTTTTAATTTTATTTCATCTGAATAAACATATGGCACTAGACCCTACTATTGGACAGCCAGATCTAAAGTCTCAATTCCTACCTTGCCTCTCTTCATACCATCTACTTCTGGTATAATCAACTATAAGAGGCTTCCACAGTTGCTAAGCCGTTTCATGTCTAATGTACCTTCGTCATCATCTTTTCCTTGCCTGCAATGCCCTTCCCTTTTTATCTACCTGATAAACTTTCTTCTTTTTTTAAATCAAATTGTCACTTCCAATTAACCTATTCACCCTTAATTGTTCCTCCCTTTGAAGTTCCATGATAGTGAGCATCACTATTATACTGTTTAAAATAATTTTAGGTGAAACTATTATGTCACTGCTCATTGTTACTCATCTCAATGTGTTTGCAAATAAACTTAGCTTTTAGGGGTGTGTTTTTTATAGTACTATAATTTTCATAAGATTCATTGATATTGTGACAAAGAAATGTCACTATATGATTATGGGGATTATAAACTTGCTATCTGGGAATCCATGGAGACAGTGGAAATAGCTCTGTGAAATTAATTGATAATATCAAATTCACCTATGTTAGATTAATGAAAAATAAAAACAAAGGCAAATTGACTGTTGCTATTACAACTAATAAGGGGTAACATTTCTAGAGAAGTAGCATGAAACACGGGCCATTAGTAAGAAATACTGTATAAAAATGTTCAATGAGATTTCTCATTGAAATTCTACCCCATTCTACCCCAAACAACGCTAGACTATCCAGTTGTTGCTGAAATATGCTGGGAAGATTACTGGGAAGATTACTGAATCCCCAGTATCAGTTTCAACATTAGTTGGTATAATGGAAACCAGGAAGATGTGATTCTCATCTCACCCCTTAGATTTGCAGGCTCTGTGACCTTGGGTGTTAGAAGAGATTAGGTAAGAGAATAAGTATCCTTCATACTGAAAAGGCACTTTAAGACCAAAAAAGGATGGAAATCATCCCATACTGCTTACACAGAGTTTTATTCAGAGTAACTTACTAAGAAGGGGGAATTGGGATGGTGAATGATCCACACAGCTACACAGCTATTCTGTACCCCCATTCTCTGCCAAGTCCCAGCCTTAAAATCCCCAGCTTTTATGGAGCAAAGGGCATGGTGCTGAGGTCACAGGGTAGTTATCTAAAGTGGTGCCATCTGTGCACTACCTTAGGGAAGATCAGAGCAAGCTTTCCCACATTTAGGTCAGAGCATACATTCACCTCCATGAGGCTCAGAACACGTGGCCCCCAGAGAGGTCCTTGGGCAGGCATGAGCAAGATGGAGGGCCAAGGGGGAGCCAGCATTGTCTCAACATCCTATGTTGAGAATGTTCCTTAAGTATCCTGAAGTTATCCCAACTACAAAATTACCTGGCTCACATACAACCACATGAGGTAATGCGTGTGAGATGTATTCTATAAACTGTATAATAAAGGCATTGCCATTATGGTGATGATGATTGTTATTATTATTATTTCCTGGTCAATCTATTCAATAAGCAGTTTCTGAAAACCTGTCTTTTATCTATCCTATGTTATCCTCTCTTCCAACACATACAGTTTAGGAGTCACAGCAACAAAAGTTTACATTCATGGAAAAGTTCTAGGAAGTGTCCAGATATTCATGTCTAAAAAACAAAGTGTTTAAGATCTAGTAACCTGAAGGACAAATCAAGTTTGATATGACAAATCAATTTGATATGAAAGGTAAATACAGAATTCACAACACCTTATATTGCTGCTCAATAAACATATTGAAAATTATGTCTACAATTTCCTCTTCTACCCCTATAAAATCTTCAAATCATCTTTGACCACATCATATTCTTTATTTCCAAAGTATATTAACTCCATTCCTTTCCCTCTCAGACACTGCTGTAACCCTTTCATTATCCCTCGTTCAGATTACAAATTTCTGATGGATTTTCTTTCTCCCATGATTGTTCCTTCTGATCTACCCTCCTTGATTTTTCCTGGCTGGAATGCATTTTCCAAGTTCAAATATGTCATCATTTTCCTCTATAAACACTTCCATCACTGCTTAAGGACTATGGATGTACCCATAGTTTCTTAGCTGGTTTATAGGATACCTTGTCTCATTTGTAAATCCATCTCCACCACTCTCTGACCAATCCGTCCATGTTGTCTGGATAGTGTGGTTTCCCCATGAACAGAGTTTGTTTGAATATTTCATCATCAAGACTTAAATGAACATAATCTCAGTTATACCAAGCTTCTCAAAACAGGACCAATCTATCACTCTTATAGGATTCTTGTTAATGTGATCTTAGTTCCTAATAGTGAGTACTTCCCAGGGGTCTGAACATCCACAAATGACTGCAAAAACTTCCCTGAAATCCTCAGCATGAAAAGGGCTTAAGCTATAATAATAAGAAATAGCACACTTGGTATTTAGGAGCAGAAGGTCCTAATAGGCATCCTTGAATTACCCCTTTACTGGCTGTTCTAGCTAATCATAATTTAAGCCATTAGTGGGCCTCTATGAGATGCCAAGTGATTTCTTTACAAATGTTGCACAGGGGACAACTAAGGAATTGGTTCGGGATAACAATTCTGCCATTTTTATTCCTGCAAGTATAGGATAAAGCTGTGAATAGCATCACTCCACGGTTGCAGTGCTCAGGAATTTCAATTAAAAAAGTAATAAGTTAAATTTCACCAAAAATGTTACCCACTGCTCTTCAAGTAGGTACAATAAAATAAATGCAGATTTGGAGTTCTATATCAGACTATATTTAAGACTATACAAAATAAAAGATAGAACTGAATTTTTTCTTTAGAGAGCTAGAGAACCTACACTTCTTTTCAAAGGCTTGTAACTTAAAAACTGCCTCTATATTTCAGTCAAAGTTTTCTGAAAGGAATTTTTCTTCCGGCCAGAGATTTTACAAGAAAATGTTCAAATGGGGGGGAAAAAAGGAAAAAGAAAAGAAAAAGAAAAAGAAAAAGCTTTTAACAGACAGTTAATAGGGTGGCCTAAATGGAATCTGAGATGGAAGCATTCACCCCCTTAATGTGACTCTCTGTGGAACTTCAAAAGAAAAGACAGCCTGACAGGCCTTCACTAAATGCAGGAATGAGGGTGGGCTGCAGTTGTCATTAGCTGGGATGGTTACTTCATTTCTGAATGTATTTTCTCTACAACTAAAACAGTTGTTATAGTATTTAGATTATTTAAGCAAAATACTCATTGGTTAGAAAATTAGTATGTTTCTCTGTGGACTTTGTTCTCAGCTCTGTGGAGAGAACAATTGTGTTGAATTGTCATTTTTCATCTTAAGGAAAATGTGCTCCTAAGAACACAAGATATTAGACGCACATTCTTGTACTCTTGGAAAAATAACTGATAGTGTGATATTTTCCGTTCTCTTACTAATCTTGGTCATGAAAATGAGAGCTCAGAATGTGAATAGTAGTTGTTCTCTAAATGCCAGAGATTGTCTTTCACATTCATACAAATGAATGTTTGTGGAATATCCACTTGTTGTGTGAAGAGTGGCTCTTTGCTTGGAATGAGGTGACACTTGGAATTATTTCATCCTCAATCTTGACCAAAGCCTGAGACATGAAATACCATTATCTACATTATCTAACCTACATTTTCTAACCTCTGGGTTTTTGAATTTAGCTTTAGCTCCATTTATTGTTGAATAGTTTTGTATGGAAACACAAAATACAAAATTTAATAACCCAGTATAGTTGGTTCTCCACTCAGAATAATATTTATCAGCAAGTGATTCACACCCAAATGTCTAATAAGGAATAGATCTAAGCTATTACTGCTATATTCCTGTTTTCATCTAAATTCCTCTTACAAAAAATCCTGGAAGGGGCAAAGCCTATGTGGGATCCCAGGGCCAGGGAAAGAGCATTCCACTGATCAGGAGCAGCAAGTGATGGAGGCTCTGTGAGATGGGTCATGGGATAATGAACAGCCAGATCCTCCCTCTGTCCAAAGTACAAGCACAAGGCTAAGACAGGAGAGCTCAAAGCCAGGTGGAGACAGGAAGCAGGCGTACATGAAGAGCAGATGATGACCAGAAGAAAGCATAAGCCAATCAATTAATGTTAGCAGAAATGGTATAGGGTATGATACATGGTATGATCTGAAAAGGCACAGAAATGGAACAGACATGAACTTATTTTTTTTTAATATTTTATTTATTTGAGAGAGAATGGGTGGGAGAACACAGAGTAAGAGTGAGAGGGAGAAGCAGACTCCCCACTGAGCAGAGAGCCCAATATAGGGCTCAATCCCAGGGTCCCGAGATCATCAACTGAGCCAAAGACAGATGCTTAACTTACTGAGCTACCCAGGCACCCCCAGACATGGACCTCTTTATTCAAACAGTTGTTTAGAAAAGAAACAACTATACGTGAGGGTCTCAAAGGAGCAAAGATAGATTGAGATATGTATAACATACCTTTTACTGATAACTATAGTGCCCATGCCACAGAAAGCAATTTTCTACGGGTAATTGTGAAAGCAAGCTCATTCCACTGATTGTAGAACTTGAATTTCATGTGAGCCACTTACTAGCTGTGTGACCTTGGGCAAGGTTGGTTTTGTTTCAAACACCCTTTTGCCTCAGTTTTCTCATTTCCTAAGTGGGAACAAAAGAGTACATCTCACACAATGATGTCATTAATATTAAATGAGTCAATATACATTTGAGTGCTTAAAGCACTGTGATTATGGGTCGTGTTTCCCAGGACATTGCTAGGGTAAGAAGAAAGCTTCAGAGTTGTAATGGCCATGTATGATGAGAGGAATCTGGAGGCTCCCTAAATATAGATCTAGTCCTTCCTGCTTATGTGCTGTTGTGGCCTACTACCTGGCATTGCAGGAAAGGGGGCAGGGAGGTGCGTGTGTGCTACAAGAAGGAAATCTCAAATCTCTCATAGCCATGAAGTATTTATATCCCAAAAAACTTCAAGAGGAAGAGTCCTAAAATAAAAATTAAAAAAACAATGAATATTTTAAAAGCCAAATATGAATTGAAATTAATTAAAGTTACACACAGCTCAAATCCAGCTCAATACCTGAAAAAATCAAAGGGAGCATTCTCTCTCCTTAGCTTCCTGACAGTAGAATTTGCATGCACTGTTTGGTGAAAAAATAATATTAACTTCAGTCTCCATTGTTTTTGCTTAAACCCAATGTCCAGAATACAACAAAAATGTGTGAAACACATAAGAGGTTTGAAAATATGACAGAGCAGCAAAAGTAAAAATATACAATAAAAGTAGACCCACACAGATTCTGACATTACAATTTAAAAACAATGTATTGGAAATAAGCATTATAAATCTGGTAAAGAAATTATAAGAAAAAATGGACAAAAATGGGTTAGATGATGGAGAATTTCAGCAGAGAAAAATGAAATAGAAAAGTAAATATTTAGAAATATGAATTACATATGTATATATGTAATATATGTATGATATTGCATACCATACATATAAATATATGAGGAAGAAGAGAGGAATAGTTCAAAACAGCCCAGAAATGGATCAAATATAATCAATTGATTTTTGTAAAAGGAGCAGGGGCAATTCAATAGAAAAAGAATGGTCTTTTTTTTTAAGATTTTATTTATTTATTTGACAGAGAGAGACAGCAAGAGAGGGAACACAAGCAGGGGGAGTGGGAGAGGAAGAAACAGGCTTCCCACCGAGCAGGGAGCCCGATATGGGGCTCGAGCCCAGGACCCTAGGATCATGACCTAGCCAAAGGCAGACGTTCAATGACTGAGCCACCCAGGTGCCCCGAGAAAGGATAATCTTTTAAACAAATGATTTTGAAACAACTGTACATCCAAATGCAAGAAAATTTAAATTTAATCTAAACACAGACCTTACACTTTTCATGAAAGTTACCTCAAGAAGAATCATAGACCTAAATGTAAAATGCAAACCATAAAATTCCTGAGAATTAATATATGAGAAAATCAAGATAACCTCAGTTTTGGCAATAATAGTCTTAGACACAACACCAAAATTAATAAATTGGACTTCATTAAAATTTAAAGCATCTGCTCTTCAAAAGATAGGGTTATAAGAAAATAAAAAGACAAGCCACTGACTAGGAGAAAATATTTGCAGAACACATACCTGATAAAGGACTGGTATCCAAAATATGCACACACCTTTAAATCTCAACAATAAGAAAACAAAAAACCAGATTAAAAAAATGGGCTGAAGACCTTAATAGACACATCACCAAATATGATATGCAGAAGGAAAACAAGCGTATGAAAAAAGCCCTTCATATCATATGTTATTAGGAAATTGCAGATTAAAAGAACAATGAGAAATCACTACATACCTATTAAAAAAAAAAAAACAAACAAAACAAGACCAAAAACCTATTTACTCTCTAAGGTTTACGTAAATCTAAAACTTCCCCCATAAAATAAAGTCTGTTAATTATAAATAAGTATTTTTCTTTAATTTTTTATTGTTATGTTAATCACCATACATTACATCATTAGTTTTTGATGTAGTATTCCATGATTCATTGTTTGTGCAAAACACCCAGTGCTCCATGCAGAATGTGCCCTCTTTAATAGCCATCACCAGGCTAACCCATCCTCTCACCCCCTTCCCCTCTAGAACCCTAAGTTTGTTTTTCAGCGTCCATCATCTCTCATGGTTCGTCTAAACCTCCGATTTACTCCCCTTTATTCTTCCCCTCCTGCTATCTTCTTCTTATTTTTCTTTTTCTTAACATATATTGCATTATTTGTTTCAGAGGTACAGATCTGTGATTCAACAGTCTTGAAAAATTCACAGCGCTCACCATAGCACATACAATGTCTATCACCCAGTCACCCCATCCCTCCCACCCCACCACCGCTCCAGCAACTCTCAGTTTCTTTCCTGAGATTAAGAATTCCTCATATCAGTGAGGTCATATAATACATATCTTTCTCTGATTGACTTATTTCACTCAGCATAATACCCTCCAGTTCCAACTAAATCGTTGTAAATGGCAAGATCTCATTCCTTTTGATGGCTGCATAATATTCCATTGTGTATATATACCACTTCTTTATGCATTCATCTGTCGATGGACGTCTTGGCTCTTTCCACAGTTTGGCTATGGTGGACATTGCTGCTATAAACATTGGGGTGCACATAACCCTTCGGATCCCTACATTTGCATCTTTGTGGTAAATACCCAGTAGTGAAATTGCTGGATCATATGGTAGCTATATTTTCAACTTTTTGAGGAACCTCCATACTGTTTTCCAGAATGGTTGCACCAGCTTGCATTCCCACCAAGAGTGTAGGAGTGTTGCCCTTTAACCACATCCCCGCCAACATCTGTCATTTCCTGACTTGTTCATTTTAGCCATTCTGACTGGTGTGAGGTGGTATCTCATTGAGGTTTTGATTTGGATTTCCCTGATGCCGGGGCGATGTTGCGCACTTTTGGATGCCGAGTGTCTGCTGGCCATTTTGAAGTCTTCTTTGGAAAAATGTCTGTTCATGTCTTCTGCCCATTTCGTGATTGGATTATTTGTTCTTTGGGTGTTGAGTTTAATAAGTTCTTTATAGATTTTGGATACTAGTCCTTTATCTGACATGTCATTTGCAAATATTTTCTCCCATTCTGTCAGTTGTCTTTTGGTTTTGTGGAATGTTTCTTTTGCTGTGCAAAAGCTTTTTATCTTGATGAAATCCCAATAGTTCATTTTTGCCCTTGCTTCCCTTGCCTTTGGCGATGTTTCTAGGAAGAAGTTGCTGCAGCTGAGGTCAAAGAGGTTGCTGCCTGTGTTCTCCTTTAGGATTTTGATGGACTCCTATCTCATGTTTAGGTCTTTCAACCATTTGGGTCTATTTTTGTATGTGGTGTAAGGAAATGGTCCAGTTTCATTCTTCTGCATGTGGCTGTCCAATTTTCCCAACACCATTTGTTGAAGAGACTGTCTTTTTTCCATTGGACATTCTTTCGTGCTTGTCAAAGATGAGTTGACCATAGAGTTGAGGGTCCATTTCTGGGCTCTCTATTCTGTTCCATTGATCTATGTGTCTGTTCTTGTGCCAGTACCATACTGTCTTGATGATGACAGCTTTATAATAGAGCTACAAGTCTGGAATTGTGATGCCACCAGCTTTGCTTTTCTTTTTCAATATTCCTCTGGCTATTCAGGGTATCCTCTTGTTCCATACAAATTTTAGGATTATTTGTTCCATTTCTTTGAAAAAAGTGGATGGTATTTTGATGGGGATTGCATTGAATGTGTAGATTGCTCTAGGTAGCATTGACATCTTCACAATGTTTGTTCTTCCAATCCATGAGTATGGAACGTTTTTCCATTTCTTTGTGTCTTCCTCAATTTCTTTCCTGAGTATTTTATAGTTTTCTGGGTACAGATCCTTTCCCTCTTTGGTTAGATTTATTCCTAGGTATCTTATGGTTTTGGGTGCAATTGTAAATGGGATCGACTCCTTGATTTGTCTCTCTTCTGTCTTGTTGTTGGTGTATAGGAATGCCACTGATTCCTGTGCATTGATTTTATATTCTGCCACTTTACTGAATTCTTGTATGAGTTCTAGCAGTTTTGGGGTGGAGTCTTTTGGGTTTTCCACATACAGTATCATATCATCTGCAAAGAGTGAGAGTTTGACTTTCTCTTTGCCGATTTGGATGGCTTTGATTTCTTTTGTTGTCTGATTGCTGTGGCTAGGACTTCTAATACTATGTTGAATAGCAGTGGTGATAGTGGACATCGCTGCCACGTTCCTGACCTTAGGGGGAAAGCTCTCAGCTTTTCCCCATTGAGAATGATATTCGCTGTGGGTTTTTCATAGATGGCTTTTATGATATTGAGGTATGTACCCTCTATCCCTATTCTCTGAAGAGTTTTGATCAAGAAAGGATGCTGTACTTTGTCAAATGCTTTTCCTGCATCTATTGAGAGGATCATATGTTTCTTGTTCTTTCTTTTGTTAATATATTGTATCACGTTGATTGATTAGCAGATGTTCAACCAACCTTGCAGTCCAGGGATAAATCCCACTTGGTCTTGGTGAATAATCCTTTTAATGTACTGTTGGATCCTATTGGCTAGTATTTTGATGAGAATTTTTGCGTCCATGTTCATCAAGGCTATTGGTCTGTAATTCTCCTTTTTGATGGGGTCTTTGTCTGGTTTTGGGATCAAGGTAATGCTGGCCTCATAAAATGAGTTTGGAAGTTTTCTTTCCATTTCTATTTTTTGAAACAGTTTCAGGAGAATAGGTATTAATTCTTCTTTAAATAGTTGGTAGAATTCCCCTGGGAGGCCATCTGGCCCTGGGTTTTTGTTTGTTGGGAGATATTTGATGACTGCTTCAATTTCCTTAGTGGTTGTAGGTCTGTTCAGGTTTTCTATTTCTTCGTGTTTTGGTAGTTGATACATCTCTAGGAATGCATCCATTTCTTCCAGGTTATCTAATTTGTTGGCGTAGAGTTGCTCATAATATGTTCTTATAATTGTTTGTATTTCTTTGCTGTTGGTTGTGATCTCTCCTCTTTCATTCATGATTTTGTTGATTTGGGTCATTTCTCTTTTCTTTTTTATCAGTCTGGCCAGGGGTTTATCAATCTTGTTCATTCTTTCAAGGAACCAACTCCTAGTTTCGTTGATGTGTTCTACTGTTCTTTTGGTTTCTATTTCATTGATTTCTGTTCTGATCTTTATTATTTCTCTTCTCCTGCTGGGTTTAGGCTTTATTTGCTGTTTTTTTTTCTCTAGCTCTTTTAGATGTAGGGTTAGGTTGTGTATTTGAGACCTTTCTTGTTTCTTGAGAAAGGCTTGTATTTCTCAAGGCTTATATTGCTATACACTTTCCTCTTAGGACTGTCTTTGCTGCATCCCAGAGATTTTGAACAGTTGTGTTTTCATTTTCATTGGTTTCCGTGATTTTTTTAATTCTTTAATTTCCTGGTTGACCCATTCGTTCTTTAGTAGGATGCTTTTTAGCCTCCATGTATTTGAGTTCTTTCCGACTTTCCTCTTGTGATTGAGTTCTAGTTTCAAAGCACTGTGGTCTGAAAATATGCCGGGAATAATCCCAAACTTTTGGTACCGGTTGAGACCTGATTTGTGACCTAGGATGTCATCTATTCTGGAGAATGTTCCATGGACACCAGAGAAGACTGTGTATTCCATTGCTTTGGGATGTAATGTTCTGAATATATCTGTGAAGTCCATTCATCCAGTGTGTCATTTAAAGTCTTTATTTCCTTGTTGATCTTTTGCTTAGATGATCTGTCCATTTCAGTCATGGGGGTGTTAAAGTCCCCCACTTTCATTGTATTGTTTTCAATGTGTTTCTTTGCTTTTGTTATTAATTGGCTTATATATTTGGCTGCTCCCATTTTAGGGGCATAGATATTTACAATTGTTAGATCTTCTTGTTGGATAGACCCTTTAAGTAGGATATAGTGTCCTTCCTCATCTCTTATTACAGTCTTTGGTTTAAAATCTAATTTGTCTGGTGTAAGGATTGCCACCCCAGCTTTCTTTTGGTGTCCATTAACATGGTAAATGGTTTTCCACACCTTCACTCTCATCCTGGGGGTGTCTTTGGGTCTAAAATGAGTCTCTTGCAGACAGCATATCGAAGGGTCTTGTTTTTTAATCCAATCTGATAGCCTGTGTCTTTTGATTGGGGCATTTAGCCCATTACATTCAGGGTAACTATTGAAAGATATGAATTTAGTGCCATTTTATTGCCTGTAAGGTGACTGTTACTGTATATTGTCTGTGTTCCTTTCTGGTCTATGCTGCTTTTAGGCTCTCTCTTTGCTTAGAGAACCCCTTTCAATATTTCTTGGAGGGCTGGTTTCGTGTTTGCAAATTCCTTTAGTTTTTGTTGGTCCTGGAAGCTTTTTATATCTCCTTCAATTTTCAATGGCAGCCTAGCTGGATATAGTATTCTTGGCTGCATATTTTACTCATTTAGTGCTCTGAAGATATCATGCCAGTCCTTTCGGGCTTGCCAGGTCTCTGTGGATAGGTCTGTTGCCAATCTAATGTTTCTACCATTATAGGTTACCTATCTCTTCTCCCGAGCTGCTTTCAGGATTTTCTCTTTGTCTCTGAGACTCGTAAGTTTTACTATTAGATGTTGGGGTGTTGACCTATTTTTATTGATTTTGAGGGGGGTTCTCTGTGCCTCCTGGATTTTGATGCCTGTTTCCTTCCCCACATTAGGGAAGTTCTCTTATGATTTGCTCCAATATGGCTTCTGCCCCTCTCTCTTTCTTCTTCTTCTGAGATCCCAATTATTCTAATGTTGTTTCATCTTATCGTATCACTTATCTCTCGAATTCTGCCTTCGTGATCCAGTAGTTGTTTATCTCTCTTTTTCTCAGCTTCTTTATTTTCCATCATTTGGTCTTCTAAATCACTAATTCTCTCTTCTGCCTTATTTATCCTAGCAGTTAGTGCCCCCTATTTTGATTGCTCCTCATTAATAGACTTTTTGATTTCGACTTGGTTAGTTCTTTTATTTCTCCAGGAAGTGTTTCTCTAATAACCTCCATGCTTTTTTCAAGCCCAGCTAGTAACTTTAAAATCATGATTCTGAACTCTAGGTCTGACATCGTACTAATATACGTATTGAGTAGGTCCCTGGCAGTCGGTACTACCGCTTGTTCTTTTTGTTGAGGTGATTTTTTTCATGTTGTCATTTTGTCCAGAGGAGAATAGATGAATGAGAGAACAAAATGCTAACAGGTTAACAACGTCCCCAGAAAATATACTCTAAACAAATCAGAAAAGACCTGAAACCAGGCGAGAAGAAAGGGAAAGAAAGAAAAAAGAAAGAGAGAAAAAAAAGAAAAAGATAAAAACAAACAAAAACAGAACAAAACAAAAAAAAGAGAATATGATCAAATATGATCAGGCTAGTGCACAGATCAGTGCCACACACTAGATTTTGGGTGTATTTTGGTATGTTAGAAGAACGTGCCTCCTAAAATTTTAAAGGAAGAAAGACTTATATATGTACAGAATAAGGGTTGATACAATGAAGGGATGGAATATGATTGTAAAGATGAAAATTATAAAAGATTTTATAAAGGAATTGATAAGAAGTTGTTTGAACAAAGAAAGAAGAAGATTTAAAAAAAAAGGAAAAAAAAGGAGTGAATGTGATCAGGCAGGAAACCAGAACAAAGCCATACAGTGATTTAGGGTATATTTTGATCTGTTAGAAGAAACTGTATCTCAAAATTTTTAAAGAGAGAATTTAAGGTATATTTAGGGTATATTTTGATCTGTTAGAAGAAACTGTATCTCAAAATTTTTAAAGAGAGAATTACATATATATATGCCAAAAATAAGGGTAACTACTATGAAGGGATAGAATATGACTCTAAAAATGAAAAATAAAAATGTTTTTTTCTAAAGGGATTGATAAGATGTTGGTTAAAAAATGGAAAAAGAAAAATTCAAAAAAAAACCAGTTAAAAAATTAACTTTGAAGACTAATGAATCATGGTAAAAAAGCCATGAATTCTATGTGCAGTATTCCCCTAGCGCTGGAGTTCTCCCGTTCTCATTGATTGGTAAACTTGGTCTTGGCTGGCTGTTCGTGTTGATCTTCTGGGGGAGGGGCCTGTTACCATGGTTCCCAAATGTCTTTGCTGGAGGTGGAATTGCCCTGCCCTTGCCTGTCCGAGCTAAGTAATCTGCTCGGGTTTGCTCTCGGGAGCTTTTGTTCCCTGCAAGCTTTCTGTACGGCTTTGGAGGACAAGAGTGAAAATGGCAGCCTCCAATCTCTGCCCCAGAGGACCATGAACTCGGGGCCCCGCTCCTCAGTGCACCCCCAGAGTAAAGCAGTCAATCACTCCCGTCTCCCCAGTCTCCAGCTGCACTCCGTGCTCACCCAGCCTGTGACCGAGCATTTCTATCTCTGACACCGGACTCGGTGTGGAGGCTCCAAACCCAGGAGATACCTGTCATGTGCTCTCCTGCTGCTCCTCCCAGAGGAGGAAGGGGAGTCTCCCCAGATCTGCCGCTTGTTGGGTCCCTGCTGGAGGAGCAGTGGCCTGACTGTGCCGCAGATCACGGTTTATGGAAACCCCGAGCTGAGTGCCTGCACCTCAGCTCTGTCTCTGCAGCCCGCTTTCCCTCTCCGATACCCGGGAGCTCTGCTGAACTCAGGCACCCTTGGTCTTTCTGTGACCCCAAGGGTCCTGAGACCACACTGTCCCCCGAGGGTTCCACCTCCCGCTTGGCCACTGGAGCGACGTCCCTCAGCGGAGCCAACTTCTAAGAGTTCTGATTTTGTCCTCCGTGGCTCTATCGCTTGCCAGAAGCGGCCGACGGAGGCCCCCTCCCCCGCCATCTCTCTTCCCGAATATTGCCTCGGATTCACTTCTCTGCACATCCTACCTTCCAGTAAGTGGTCGCTTTTATGTTCAGAGAGTTGTTGCTCTTCTTTTCTTCTATCTCCTGTTGAGTTTGTAGGTGGTCAGAATGGTTTGATCCCTATTCAGCTGAATTCCTGAGACCAGGCGAAATCCAGGTCTCCTACTCCTCCGCCATCTTGCTCCACACCCCCCATTTGTATTCTTGAAAATAATTGCCCAACTAGTTTTCAGCATGGACACTACATTCTCTCTTGCAATATATGAGTAATGCAGTTTCTCCACATCCTTGCCACCTTTTGGTATTATTACTATTTTTTATTTTAGCCATTTTGATAAATGTGTCGTGATATCTCACTGCAGTTTTAATTTTATTTTTTCTAATGGCTAATGATGTTGAACATCTTTTCACTAGCTTATTTGGCATCTGCATATCCTCTTTGGTGAAATGACTCTTTATGGTCTTTTGCACATTTTCTAATTAGATTGCTTGTCTTCTTAACGTTGGGTTTGGAGAATTTAATACATTCTGGATATTAGATCTCTGCCAGGTATGTGACTCAGATATTTTCTCCCAGTCTGCTATTTCTCTTTGCATCCTTTTCATGGTATCATTCACAGAGCAGCAGTTTTAAATTTTGATGAGGTACAAGTTATTATTATTATTATTTTTATGGATCATGCTTTTGCTGTCAAGTCTAAAAACTCTTTGCCTAGTTCTAAGGCTTGAATATTTTTCCCCTATATTCTTCTTTAGAACTTTTACAATTTACATTTTAAGTCCATGGCTTATCTTGAGTTAATTTTTGTGGGAGGTGTGAGGTTTCGATCAAGGTTTTGTTTTGATTTTGGTTTTGGTCTTGGGGTTTTTTGGTTTTGTTTTGGGTTATTTTTGTGTTGTTTTTGTTTCTTTAAGCTGATCATATATCTGGAAAAGTTACTGAACTCAGTTATTAGTAGTAATAGCTCATTGTTGATTCTAGCACTTTTTCTATGTAACATTATAGTTTACAATAAAAAGACTTATTTAAAATTAGGTTTTTTTTTTTTAGGATACCTGGGTGGCTCAGTCAGTTAAACATCTGCTTTCAGCTCAGGTCATGATCCCAGGGTCCTGGAATCTAGCCCCTCATTGGGCTCCCTGCTCAGCGGGGAGTCTGTTTCTTGCTCTCCTCCGCACTTGTGCCCTCTCTCACTATCTCTGTCTCTCTCTCTGAAATAAATAAATAAAATCTAAAAAAAAAAGTTAGTTTTTTTTTTTTTAATTTAAAACAGCTTCAGTATAGTGGTATAATCAAAAGCAACAGCTGATTTTCTATCAGAAACACCGGAAACTAGAGTCAATGAATTGACATTTAAAAAATACTGAAAATAAAAACACCAACAATCTAGAGTTGTTTAACCAGCAAAAATGTACTTCAAAAAAATTAACAATATCAGGAATAAAAATGGAGTGCTCTTCAATTCCCATGTGAATTACATGGGTAGTATGAGAATATTTGAAAAAAGTCTTAGGCCAAGAAATCCTTCAATTTAGATGAAACAGATAAATTTTTTGAAAGACACAAATTACCAAAACTGGCATAAAATAGAATATCTGAGTTTCTCTATATCTATTAAATCTAGTAAAATAAATAGGTAGTTAATTTCCCAAAGAAACATAAGCAGAGATTACTTCACAGGTGAATTAAATCAAACATTTATAGAAAGAATACCAATCCTACAGTGCCTTATTTAGAAATTAGTGGGAAAAGAAATACTTTTTAACTCATAAGGCCAGCATTACTTTGATACTAAATCCAGAAAAATACATTACAGGAGTAGAAAACTATAGATCATTATCACTTTTGATCACAGATATAAAAATCCTTGACAAATATGTGCAAACCAATTTCAGCAATATGTAAGCAGGAAAATGCATCAAGGTCAGGTCAAATTTATCCCAAGAATCCAAGTCATTTAAAGTCAATTAATGCAATTTACTATATATACAAAATAAAGGAGAAAAAAACATATGATCATCTCAATAAAGACAAAACATCACAAAATTTTAAGTCCATTCATGGTAAAATTTTGAGCTAATTAGCCATATGGGAGTTTTTATAGCATGGAAATCAAATGCTACAAATATTTTTTTTTTCTGTCTCTGAAGAGCTGGTTGTTAAACATCTACTGGCACACCACTGATCATACAGTCTTATGCAGAAGGAGAAAATCCAGACTGAAGACACAGTAGAGAGAACAACACTCACAAGCTTTCTTTAATTAAGAAAGGTTCAGGGGCACCTGGGTGGCTCAGTCAGTTAAGCATCTGCCTTTGGCTCAGGTCATGATCCAGGGGTCCTGGATTGAGTCCCACCCCCCACAGCCTGGGGCTCCCTGCTCAGTGGGGAGTCGGCATCCCCCCCATCTTCTTCTCCCCTCTCCCCTTCCCCCATCCCCCTTCTCCCCCATCCCCCCTCTTCCCCCTTCCACTCCCCTTGCTCATAGACTCTCTCTCTCTCAAATAAATAAATAAAATCTAAACAACAACAAAAAAAGGTTCAAAGTAAATTTACTTTGGCCAGTTACATAGCTCCAATTTATGCTAATTAAGAACAGGTATTTACTTCAAACATAGGTGTTTATGTTTTTAAAGCTTGTTATGTGTTATATTTCTTTGCTAATACCTATCAAATTTTGTGAGGCATGATAATTATGAGGCATACAAATAGGCAGGCTGAGCAATTCTTACTAACCCAAATTGATTAAGCAGGAGTAAATTAGAACTCTGGAGTTTGATCCATGTTATCTGTGTCAAATTTCCATATTTCTGTCTCCCCTTGTGGCACACAATGAAGAGTAAAGAATGAAAGCTAAAATAAAAAGAAGACCAAGTAGTACATAGTGTCTTTCTTTTTTTTTTATAAAAATTTTATTTATTTATTCATGAGAGATGGGGAGAGAGAGAGAGAGAGAGAGAGAAGCAGAGGGAGAAGCAGGCTCCCAAGGAGCAGGGTGCCCGATGCGGGACTCGATCCCAGGACCCTGGGATCACGACCTGAGCCGAAGGCAGACGCTTAACCATCTGAGCCACCCAGGCGCCACATAGTGTCTTTCTTGATTCCTTGTTCTCCATATATAATAAGGAAAGATTAAAAATTAGCTCATTTAAGCAAAAATAAACTATTGGGACTACATCAAAATAAAAAGCTTCTGCACAGCAAAGGAAACCATCAATAAAACTAAGTCAACCTACAGAATGAGAGAAGATAGGTAAATGACATGTTTGATAACATGTCCAATGTATCCAAATATATATGTATCCAATGTATGTATGTATTCAATGTATCCAAAATATATAAAGAATATGTAAAACCCATCACCCAAAAAACAAATAATCCAATTAAAAAATGGGCAGAAGACATGAACAGACATTTCTCCAAAGAAGATATGCAGATGGCCAACAGACACATGAAAAGATGTTCATTATCACTTAGAAATCCAAACTACAATGAGATATCACCTCACACCTGTTAGAATGGCTAAAATCAACAAGAAACAAGAGGTATTGGTGAGGATGTGGAGTAAAAGGAACCCTCGTGCACTGTTGGTGGGAACGCAAACTGGGGCAGCCACTCTGGAAATCAGTATGGAGGTTCCTCAAAAGTTGAAAATAGAACTACCTTGTGATCCAGCAATCACACTGCTGTTTATATACCCAAAGAATACAAAAACACTAATTCAAAGGGACACATGCACCCCTATTTTTATAGCAGCATTATTTACAATAATTAAGATATGGAAGCAGCGCAAGTGTCCATCAACAGATGAATAGATAAAGAAGAGGTGTTTTGTGTATATATATATATACACAAATGTGATATATATATGTATATATATATGCTGATATATATATGCTGATGTATATATGCTTGATTTTATATATATATATATGTGTATACATATGGAATGTTATTCAGCCATAAAAAAAGAATGAAATCTTGCCATTTGCTATGATGTGGATGGGGCTAGAGAGTATTATACTAAGTGAGATAAGTCAGAGAAAGACAAATACCATATGATTTCACTCATATGTGGAATTTAGGAAACAAAACAAACAAAGGGGAAAAAAGAGAAAGACACAAATCAAGAAAGAGACTCTTAACCGTAAAGAGCAGACTGATAGTTACCAAACAGGAGGCAGGTGGGGGGATGGGTTAAATAAGGGATGGGGATGAAGGAGCACTCTTCTCCTGACGAGCAGAGGGTGCTCTATAGAGGTATTGAATCACTTTATTGTATACCTGAAATTAACAATGTATGTCAACTGGAATTAAAAACTTAAACAAGTAAAATAAAATGATTTTTAAAAAAATAGCTCATTCACTTCTCTTTGTATAGCTCATTTAGTAAAGAGAGAAATTGATATAACACAAAACTTCCTTTGGTGTTTTACTTCTTAGCTGCCTCATGGAGCTTTATTTCTCATACCTCCATTCAGAGTTTTTAAAATGTATCTCTTTCTTTGTCTCTTGCATTTGTCATCTTTGCAATATTTTTAGCCAGAATTATTAACTAAAAAAAGCAGTGACAGATGTCTCACTAGGCATGCTGGGGTTAGGTTCAGACAGGAGAAAACAGTACAGTTCAATAATGCTCTTCCTTTGAGTACCTTTTGCTGAGCAAGAGATCCTTTAGCCCTCCAGAGGGTTCTTTCTCCAAACTCCATATTGACTGCAAGGAAAGCCAAGGCACCAACATAACAAAAAATGAAAATACATTTATGGGGACACTTACCCCATAAATGTACATTCGTAGTTTTTTTCCTGCTTAGAAAGGTAGCCTAGCGTATTGGAACACTGTGGATGTTGGGCCCTCAAAAGCCAGCCTTTTATCACAGCACTGCCTCTTGCTAGCTGCAAGTCTTTTAATGTCTCTGAGCATCAATTTTCTTTCCTATAACGAGGGATGGCAATATCCACCTCAGAAGTCATTATGGGATTAAATGGAATCCTAATAAGCACTTGACACATAGAAAATGCTTGTGAGCCATTGCTTAGGTTGTTAGATTTATTGCAATAATTATCATTGCTATAGGAAATAAAAGTTGTCATTGCTAAGATTCACCTATCTTCGGTAATAGCTAGGCTTCAGTCAAGCAGGAATTATGTAGCAAGATTATCTTTGAAATTGGGAAGGGGCCGATGGAGTTTACATAGTCATTTGAAAGCTTTGGTGCCATAAGAATCTTTTGGGATACTTGGTAAAAATGCAGGTTCCCATGTTGCAGCCATAGAGCTTTTGATTCAGCAGCTCTGCTGTGGAACTTGAGGGTCTGCACCATAACAACCAATCTTAACCATTCTCCTGCAGGGTATTCCAGGAACAAATTGGGGGCAAATACTGATTAGTTTGTACGATGGGGCATGCAGTCTACATTTGTTATCTCATTTAATCTTGAGGGTTCAAATTGAAAAAAAAATGAAGCTGATAGATTTCGGATGTATTTAAATATATCCGTAACAGAGCATGTGTTCCAAACCATTGCTTAACCTGTTCATAGCAGGTCTATGCATGGTGTGAGGCCTACTGGGCCCTTGGCGGAGAGTCACACATCAATTTGTTTGCTTAATTTGGGTCTTCTTGAGCCAACCCATCCTCCAGGGGCTCATGGCTGATTACCTAGGGGATAGGGAAGTACAGAGCAGGCTTGCCTAGCAGATGACCTGTGCAGACCCACAGGGTTCTGCCCTAAGAAGAGCCCTATACTTGCCTTAATGCTCTGCTGTAATTGGACATTTTCAATAATTTTGGAAGGGAGCGTTTCTCATCTTTGACACTGAGTCCCACAAATATGTCCCACAATGAAGAAGTTTGGTCATATCAAGGCCTTAGATAGCAAATAAAGTAAAAGTCTCAGATATGGATTTATTTGCCCCAAATCACACTGATCAAAATGAAGAGAGCCAGGATTCAGGTTGGTGTTTAGCCACGAGATCCTTATTTTGCAAGTAACTGCAGAAGTCATCCGAGAAAGGTCCGCATCCACGAGAGGCCCACCAACAGCACCACAATTAAAGAGCCCCAGTGGAAGATCATTGTTTAAGTCCTAGTGACTTGTCCTGGAGCAATTCAGACAGCAGCCCCGGGCCCTCCTTCCTGACTTACTCCTGCTCCAATCCATCCTACTGTGGCTTGAAGCCCATTTCCCTGGGCTGCTGGTGCAAGAGAGAGAAAGATTACCAACCAGACTCCTTCTTTTGCACCCTCATTTTCAACTTAAATATGCTCACTAATTTTTGTCCTACTCATATTTTAATTAAAGGAAAACAACAACAACAACAACACAGACATACACAAATGTTTTCTTCCTTTTCGTATGTTCCATTTGCCTCCTTTGTTTTACATTGGACCTGTAAAACATGCAGGATAAGCTCCGTCTTACTCTCCTCCCTTCATCTTCAATGGCATTTCCCAAGGGTGTTTTTTGGTTTTTGTTTTTTTTTTACCATAGCAGTAGAAGACTATATATTTTTTTTAATTGGAACTACATTTTATTTATTTATTTATTTATTTATTTATTTATTTATTTTGTTATATTAATCACCATACATTACATCATTAGTTTTTGATGTAGTGTTCCGTGATTCATTGTTTGCATATAACACCCAGTGCTCCATGCAATACATGCCCTCTTTAATACCCATCACCAGGCTAACCCATTCCTCCACGTCCCTCCCCTCTAGAACCCTCAGTTTGTTCCTCAGAGTCCATAGTCTTTCATGGTTCATCTCCCCCTCCGATTTCCCCCCCTTCATTTTTCCCTTCCTACTATCATCTTTTTTTTTTTTTAACATATAATGTATTATTTGTTTCAGAGGTACAGGTCTGTGTTTTTAAAGTGATGATGAAAATGTAACACAGAGGGAATACCCAAGAAGAGGGAAGAAATGCTAAGTGATTAAGAACTGTTTTACGGTTTTCCCAGTGATCTGTATCTGAAACAAAAGCATTTGGCTTTGTTTCATTTATAATAGAACTAAGCTAACTCAGTAACACCTGCAACTTTCAAGCCCCAAATATGTGTCCCCACAAACCAGAAATACAGTCTGGGCGTTACAGACAAAACAAGAGGTTAAACATAGGAGGTAGTGCAGTGTGGAATGGGCCACAAGGAATTTGCAGGCAGGCAAAACCAAGTTTGTCTTCCAGAGGAAGCATTGGAGAATTGTGTCACTTGGGAGTAATTTTGAGCTTCTGTCAGTCTGGGTTTCTTTGTTCCTGAAATGGCAATTGCATTAGATACATCAGGAGGTAGATGCTAATTTTAAATAAAAGTGGATTGGGAGCAGATAGACTAGGGTTAATTACCCTTCCTGGGAGATATCCATCTCATAGAAATGCCCCTGCTTCTTGGCTTGTTTCCATCATGAGGGATGGCAGAAGGACTGACAGCAAAATGGATGAAGCAAGCAGGGTTGAGAACAGAGCAAAAAACCAACTTGGGTGAGATAATCAGTGGAACAGCGGAATTTGAGCTGGCCACCAAATGAGGATGAAGCCAGAGCAGATATGAAAAGCTAGAGGAGCAGTGCCAGGAAGATTCTAAGAGCCCACACATCTCTCCTGTAAGGAGAGATCAAGGGCCCAGGTTATTTGTCGAAGGGCAAGCTTTGCCCTCACTCCCAGTTTCTGGTACTTTGGAAATTTCTGCCAGTCCTTTGCAGTTGTATATAAACATTGTTTAATTATAAAGAAATATGTAAAGAAATAGAAACATCTAAGGGGAGAGTAGGACAGCTGTGACCTTTGATGACATTCTTCCTGGGGATATATTCCAAGATAATGCTTCCTAAACTGTAGTGTGCCTAGAATCCCATGGGGAAGTTTGTTAAAATTAATTGTGAGACACACCTCCAGAGTTTCTGATTCAGCAGAACTGGGGTAGGTCCTGAAAATTAATATTTCCAGGGGGTTCCCAGGTGATGCTGATGGGGCTAGTCCAGGGACACTTTGAGAACCATTATTTGAGGAAATTAGTTTAACTACAATTGGAAACTGTTATTAAGGCCTCTAAAATTAGCATATTGGTGGTGATATCTTATCTGCAAGTTTCCTATTTTTTTTAAATTTATGTATTTGACAGAGAGAGAAGCAGCAGAGGAAGAAGGAGAAGCAGACTCCCTGCTGAGCAAGGAGTCAGATGTGGGGCTGGAACCCAGGACCCTGTGATCATGACCTGAGCCAAAGGAAGATGCTTAACCGACTGAGTCACCCAGGCGCCCTCCAAGTTTCCTATTTTCAATGTCCAGCACACAGTGCCATTAAACTGCCCTCAGAATTTACTGGACACGACTGGTCCCCAAAAATGAAGTCCTAAAGTAGGCATTCATCTTCTAAATTGGAAATCTTTCTTTGTATGTCTTCAATGTTTGATTTTTCCCACTTCAAAGGCCTTTTTGTTATACTTTCAGTAGCAGTTGCTTACAGAAAAAAGGGGTAAAATCCTTACATGGGAATATAACCTTTAAAAACCATTACAGAGGGGCGCCTGGGTGGCTCAGTCGTTAAGTGTCTGCCTTTGGCTCAGGTCATGGTCCCAGGGTCCTGGGATCGAGCTCCGCATCGGGCTCCCTGCTCCGCGGGAGGCCTGCTTCTCCCTCTCCCACTCCCCCTGCTTGTGTTCCCTCTCTCGCTCTGTCTCTCTCTGTCAAATAAATAAAATCTTTAAAAAAAAAGACCATTACAGAACCCAGCTGAGCCTCTGAAATGTGCATTAGGAGGACAGCTGTGGAAGAGGCATTTTGGGGAAATCTCCAAGTCTGCAATTAGCAGGTCTTTTTAACTACCTCCAGTGTCCCAAAGATCTCGAGCTTTCATTCTTACAGACAAAATTGTATTTCCAGGGTTTTCCTTTTAGTTGCCTAGGATTCCAACATGCCAACACATGAACCCTTGTTTATTTTTTTTTACTCTTTTTATTTCTAATTCCTTGGAGCTGTACTCAGAGTTAGCTCCAAGCAGTTAGTCTGCTGCAGATGTGTGAGAGCATGCTGAGCAGATCCTGACCATCTTCAAAAAAGAAAAAAATAACATTCATGTGACATTAAGAATAAAATCAAAGTAGAAGCATATAACAAGAGAGTGATATCCTGAGTCAGCTATTTAATCCTTTCTGATATTTGCCTCTCACCCCAGCAGGTAAAGACAGCAAGCTTATGTAGGAATGGCTTGCTTAAAGTTTGGAGCCATATAGGCATTTGGCTACATCAGAATAGATAACTAGAAGAAAACACAAATCATGAGTCTACTTTTGTGGTTCTACTGAATAGAATATAAGGCTCAGCAGCAGTTTAAGAAAAAAGACAGTTGAGGATGTCCACCCATGTGACCAATTTATGAATAACTCACCAAGTGGCCTCCACCTCTTTTGTTCCTGTGGGGTTATAGCTATCCCTATTTAATGGCTTCAAAATTAAAACTGAGCCTGGGTGGCTCAGTCGATAAGCGTCTACCTTCAGCTCGAGTCATGATCCGAGGTCCTGGGATCGAGTCCCGCATCAGTCTCCCTGCTCAGTTGGGAGTCTGCTTCTCCCTCTCCCTCTGCCCCTGCTGGTGCATGCATACTTTCTCTCTCTCTCAAATAAATAAATAAAAATCTTTAAAAAAAATCTTTAAAAAATTTTAAAAAATTGAAAATATTTATTAACTTAAAATAACATGAACAAATCCATTAAATTTTAACAGAAATGATACATTAAAAAATAACAGTATTTCCCCAAACCAAAATGAATTAAGAAGAAAGCATAATTTTACCTTTTACAAATATCTCTAATTTCTGACTTAATAGAAAACAACTGGTTTCTCATACTGCCTCTGCATGAAATGAATTTTGTGCCCTTTTGTTTTGGTTAAAGTAAGTGGAAAAAAAATTGGCCTCACACATATATGCAGTTGGAAAAGGGAGGTTGATTTTCAGAGCTTTTTCAGATAAATATGGATATTCTTCTTTGAAACTACGCCTACTCTTCACAAGTGCTCATTTTGTAAATGTTAGTTAAAATGTAGAACCTGAAACCATATCAATGAAATTTTTCATACCATTATATTAAAACTCATTGGTCTATCTTGCATGTTAAATAGATATTTTACTCATGCATGATTTTATAACCCAATACACACACACACACACACACACACACACACACACACACACACAGGTTATATGAAGGAAATGCTGAAGCCATATTAACATTAGCCAAAACTGACATGAGGCAAGTAGGATAAAGGATCCAAAGAGAAATCATTCTTCTTCAATATTTAGGGTCTCAGCAACATATCTTTTATATCAATAAAGCAAAAACTGTGATAATAATAGGGTAATTTCACGTCCCTCTCTCAGAAGTTGGTAGATCAGAAAATAAAGAAAAAAGAAAAACATAAAGGTAGAGGAAATTTGAACACTAAAATGAACAAGTCTTATTTCATAGATGCGATAGGAATAAAAGAAGGATGGAGGAAGGAAAGAAGCTTTGAATCTAGTAAATATAGAATGCTAATTCTTAGCAGACGTGCTTAGCAAGTACATGTTGATGTAAGAAAGATGTTAGGGTTCAGAACCCACGGCCACAAAAGAATTCCTGAGTCGTCTTTGGTGCAAAATGTGGTTTTATTAAAACACAGGGACAGGACCCGTGGGCAGAAAGAGCTGAACTGGGGTTATGAGGGGTGGTCAATTATATACTTTCAAGTTGGAAGGGGTTAGGGATAGCTAAGTCTCTAAGGAATTTTGGAAGCAAGGTTTCCAGGACCTTGAAGGGGCTAGCTGTTGTTGGGAAAAAGTCACTTATTACCGTCTAATAAAACCTGAGTCATGAGACCCTTCAGATATATATCAGGGGTTCATTTGCTTGGGGGATGATTGCCAACATGTATCTTGGGGGTAGAGATAAAAAAAGTTTCCAAAGGAATTTTTATGTGTTAATGTAGACTTACAGGATCCTGGGGGTTGGGCTAAGATTGCCTTTTGCCCTTAGTAAAGTATTAGCATTGAGGCAGCTGAGTTCCTAGAGGAAGGTCACTCTGCTTGTTTCAAGGACTTGTGAATGGGTTGTAAGTAGTAAGGAAACTTTTGTTGTGCCTTTGTTTCCCACATCACATGTGATACTATATGATGTGATATTATATGATGTGATATTAAGCTGCAAAGAAAAACTTTACAAGTTACCAAAAGCAGAAATCATAGATGCCATTCTCCTGACCATGAGGCAAAAATGAACAAACAGATACAAAAAGTAGAGCTCCCAAGTATCTATCCACTGAATGTTTAAATTATTGTCCCTGGTAACACAAAATGTAGCCAGAAGTGATTAGAGAAAATATAACCGGCAAACTGCATTAATTTTAATGTAACCATCCCTGGAGATTAAGGTGGAAAGTGTGTGTTTGTTTCCATCCTCCTGCAAAATGGAATTTATCTTTATAATAACGATTTTACAAAATCAAAAAATTGAACACAAAACACTGTATGTATGTTTCTATTAGTGGTAAATGACAGAAGCTTAATCAATTAAAAAAAAGTGGGGGGATTTTGATTTGCCATACGCAAGTGTCCATTGAGTGGATTTAGTTGAGACAGGAATGAGTCCAAGTTCTTCAAGTGATGTCTTCACATTTTGTCTCTTCATCTTTGGGTTCTGGTTTATACTGTGTGGTCTTTTTTCCAAACGTTGATTTTGTGCTTGTTGGCAAAAACTACGACAAGCATTTCCAGATCTTATTAGTTTAACAATTGCAGGTAAAAATGAATTTCTCTTTCCTAATAATTTTAGCAAAACATCTGAGTAAGAATCTCATCCCTAATGTTGAAACACCCTACAATAGCAAAGTGAAGTGTTTGTGGGAAGAGTGTGAATATGTCATTTCAACTGATGGCAAGAATACAATTGGTGATTTTTAAAAATCCTCATTTGGAAAGCTAGATTTTACCCAAGGAATAAGAGGAAAACTCCAAAATTTGATTAAGCCCACAAAGAGAAAACAACAATGAAGCTTTAAATAAGCATAAAATAAGATTAAAATGAAATATGACATACACATTATGGGATGGTAAATGTGAAATTATAAAGATGTCAATCGCTGTCAAATTCATCATGATTGAAATCCCAAAAGAATTCTTAAAGATTCTTGGCCAGGATATTTTAAAATTTATCTGTTCCCACCAGAAAAAAAAAAAGTGAAGGAAAAGTTAAGAAAATGTTTATGAAATTATGAGAAGAGCTTTGTAGGTATGCAGAAAAAAATACTCTAAAGCAATAATAATTAGTCCACCATAACATTAGCATGAGAATTTATAAGTAACTGCCAGATTCAATGGAGAAAGACCCATGAATAACTAACTGGAAATGATCTTTATGATAAATTTCACACTTTAAATCATTGGGGTCAAAATAGACTCTTTAATAAATTAATGCGTTGACATACTATTCGTATTCTTTTGGGGGAAACACTTGATTTCTTTTCTCACCCTGCAAACTAGATTTCTCCATGTCAGCAGGTATATTCTTGTATGTTCCTATTTTTATTCATATTTATAAAAGCACAGATTACTTTATCTTCATAAAAATGATTAAAGACCAAAGAAAAGGAAAGAAGGAATTAAAAAGAAAGAGAGAGGGGAGGGAATTAGTAAGGGCGGGAGGGATGCAGAAAGACAGGCAGGGGAGCTCTCTCCCTGATGGGAATTAGGTTGCAGGGAGAGGTCACAGCTGGTCTAGCAGGTAAAGCATGATTAGCACCAAGCTCTGGAGAATTGAAGAGGTGATACAGAACTTTGTGACCGTGTAGGGAGGGAGAAGTTGAGAATAACTCTGAGGTACCTCAGTTTCTTTCCTTTTTTATGATTTTCAAAGCTGAAGAAGTTAGATTTTAAAATTTAACATCCAAAATAAAATTTTTATCCAAGAAATTCTAGAAATTTTATATTCCCAAACCTACAATTTTTATAATGCTTTAAATCTAAAAAGAGATTATGGTAGATAATCCTCTCTAGAGGAGATGAGTTTGGGGTGAGGGTGGGAAATAAATGAAATATATTTGGTTTTTGCCAGTTAATTGGCAACCACTTTAACTTGAATTAAAAATACATCTCATCGGAGAGCCTGGGTGGCTCAGTCGTTAAGCATCTGCCTTCAGCTCAGGTCATGATCCCAGGGTCCTGGGATCGAGCCCCGCATCGGGCTCCCTGCTCCGCGGGACGCCTGCTTCTCCCTCTCCCACTCCCCCTGCTTGTGTTCCCTCTCTCGCTGTGTCTCTCTCTGTCAAATAAATAAGTAAAATCTTAAAAAAAAAAAAAAAAAAGAAATACATCTCATCTCCAGAGTGAAACATCTACAAATCCTCAGCACTCATGTCCTTGCTCTCCTCCTTGGGTTGGTTCTCATTGGCTTTCTCACAGTTGTCTTGACTTTTTAAAAGTCCTGTTCTCATAGACATTATTTTCTCAGATCAGACGCCTGGAATTACAGTCATTGGTAACCATGAGGATGGGTTTCCTGGGACCAATCTCCAATTTGGTGGAGTCCTATTGAAATGCCAATCAAAGTGCTAGGCAGCAGGGGAAGAAGGCTTCCCCGGAGCATTCATATTCTGAAATGTAAATTATGGTTTGCCTTGATTTCCACTGCAATCTTTAAGATGTCCTCCTCCCTTTGTTCGGAAAACATTCTCAGTGCAGCTGGGAATGCTATTTCCAATTAACAGATAAATCTCCATGTAAGGAAAGTAAGATTATTAACATTTTTAGAGTTGAGCTTGGAGGCTTTTTCTCATAGACCATGTCAGCTTTGCAGTGTCTGGAAAGAATCATGGTTGGGGTGGAATATGATCAATTTAAAATGGAATACAATTTTACTAGGAAGTATGCTTATTAGAGTTTAGGAATCATAAACAAGCAACTCTTGCCAACCTATTTAGGTTTGTGTACCATCATAATTAAAAAACATTTTATAAATACAAATAGATAAAAATCTATTTTGTAATTCAAATGATCACTTTTAAATATTTATCTTCCTCCGGGAAATGTTAGAAATAATGAGTTAGAATGACTTTTGAGGAAAATCAAAGTTATATGCACGCACTCGTTCACGCATACATGGACACATTGATGGCCTGTTTGTACCTTTTCCCAACTGTGCTAAAATTGAACTATTACCTTCAATAAGTCACCCTGCTGTCTGGATGCACGTTTGTTTGCTGTGTCATTTTGCAGTCTCTTTCCCTAAACATGGAGTGCCTTTCACCACTGCTTGATTTTGGTCAATAGGATATTTGTAGACTTGATGCAAGCAAAAGTTCTAAATGAGTATTGTGCTTCCAAGGGTTTAACAACCAGCTCTCCACTTATTAAACAGCTTAAGTGCAGAACCAGTTGTTAAACAACTTAAGGAAAAAGTTTCTGATTTGGTACAGCTAATGATTTCCATGGTGTAAATACTCCTACCACAGCCAATTTCAAGCTACCCATGAGACACTGGTGAATGCAAAGCTGGGAAGAAACATGTAGTAACAATATTTTATAGGATGTCTACTGAAGGGAAAGAAACATCCTTCCTCCATCCCTCAAGGTCTTCCAGCTGGACTAGAATTAAATTGACATGAGACAGATTAACAGGAGAAAAATCTAAAGATTTATTACATGTGCACAGAGTCCCAATAATGAAATAGAGACTTAAAGAAATGACCAAGGCAGGCAGTTCTTATACTTTTTAGACAAAGAGATAATAAATCTGAGGAATTGACAGGACAAAGACAACTTAACTTGGTGAGTTTCAATTAGTAAGGAATTCTGAACAGAATTTGGGCTGGGGTAATAAATTAGTAAAAGGAAACAAGGGTTGTTTATATACACTTCTCGGCTCTAAATTTCCCATATCTGGTGATAAGGACGTCTCTTTACCTCTTGGTACAGGGAGGGCACCTTTCGCGTGGAGGTTTATTTCCTGCTGTCAGGAGGACAGAGGGTCTGAGTGTCCTTCCTGCACAGGCTGTCTCTTAGGTAATTTTTATTTAAAATAATCAATATGCCAAAGTGGCACATTTAGAGGCAGTCTGCCCTTGGCCCCTACCATACGAATACAATAGACCTAAACGACCTCAAGTTCCTAGATAATAAGAGAATGTAAAAAATAATTAGAAAATGGTGAGTTTTGAATACTTGTCTTTGTTTTTAATGTAGTTAACTGTATCTTTATATAATGTAAGTTTTGATAATGGCTGTTTTTAACAACCAGCTCACAAAAGGCTGAAAATGTAACAGTCACCTCTTATAAATAAGGAAAACCAGTTGCAGCACACCCCTGATTGAAATGAACTTTTCCTGTTGGCCCTGCTCCATGGCACCCTTGCCATCACTCTGAGAAGCTCGCTGGCTCAAGGGGAATAAAGACATGAAGTAGTGTCTCCAGCTTATTCACAAGCCCGCGACCTGAAGCAGAACCGCCCTGCTAAACTCTGCCAAAGCGTGAGCAGACCTACAACTGCTGACATCCATGGAAATGAAGGATTGCTATTTCAAGCTACTGAGTTTGGAAGTAATTTGTTACATAGTATTAGTGTAGTAGTATATGACTAATAGATCAACATCTTTTTGAAAGGGAAAAAAACAATATCACGTTGTTATTATGATAAGAGCCAGCAAGTTATTAATCATTATCTGAGCTAATTATTGTTATTTATTTTTGTATTTTCTGTGGCAAGTAATTTAAAACGATATAAAGGCATATCCTGGATCATCTGGCTTGCTGGCTTATTACCAGGGGTTATTGCATTACTTTAGTGATTGCATTTGCTTGATATTACAATTATTTTGATGCCAAGTAAGTATTCATAGTAACAGCATTTAGCTATTAATGGGTTGGTAAGCAAACCTGATTGACATCATTAAGGTGTGTTTTAATATCAACTTGTCCAAAGTCACCCTAGGCCTGCATCTGTATTAAATTACCACAACCATCTATTTGCAAAAAATGGAGGTCATAGCATTCAGCGTAGCCATAGCATGTGGGACAATGGCAGTTTCCCAATTGTTAAAAAAAAAGGAGGAAAAAGAGAAAAAAAAAAAACAGTAAAAGTCCCATCATTTAGACCTTATAAGTATGCTGGCCTTAAAATCACACATGGATTAGCAAGCAGTTTCATACTCATACCACAACCAAAAAATGTTCTGCCAGAAACATGACACTTCTTCCAACTTCCACTGCTCCCACCCTGGTCTAAGTCACCAGCAAGTCGTACCTGCTCCCTGCCTGAGCACCACTTCTTTTACCCTTGTTTCCTCTGCTCATTCTGCAAAAACAGAACTCACATCAGGACACGCATCTGCTCAGAACCCGCCAAGGCCTTCCCACCTCACTCGAAGGGCCTCCAGGATCCTTCTCACCTCTCTGCTCCCTTTCTCTTCCTTTACTTTCCTTGCTTCCAACCCTGTTTCTTACTGCTTTGCTCACCCTGAGAGCCCAAACTGCTCTCCAGACAATCAGCCACCAGGTGTTAGAATTGTGAGAGTTTTAGTTCTTGCCACTCCCTGTGCCCTGAGTTTGCTTCCCACATTGTCCTTACTGTTAACTCCTCATATCTGGACTCTACTAGGACAATCTTCTTAGTGAGGTCTTCTGTCCCCATCTTACTTGAAGTTGAACACCATGCCCTTTCTCTCATTCCTTCTGTCAATATAAAATAACTATATGTTATATTATGCCAGTTTACTCTGTTTATGACCTCTTTCCTCCCACAAGAATATAAATAAGCTCCACGTGGGTAGGAATTTGGGTCTATTTTGTTCACTGCTGTGGTATGTTCAGCACCCAGAGCAGTGTCTACACATAGTAGATGCTCAATAAATAGTTGCTGATTAGATAAGTATTTGCTTATAAAGCTGTGAAGGTTAGGTGGGGTCACCTATGCACAAGGCTTGGCATTGTGTCTTGTTTTATAGAAATCTCCCAACAAATGTTCGTGATAATCATAATTCTCTTTTTCTTATTGAAAGTCAAATGTAGGTGACAATGTGTAGAGGAGGGAAGAGTGACTTAAATCTTAAGAGACGGGCACATTTTTTAAAAGTGTTCTAAATAAATCTCTAACAGACCTGATGATTTTTCAAAACTATTTAGAAGCTTTGGACTTAACATTATAAAATACCAAATTTCAAATTCACTCAGATCTCTCTCCATTTCAATTCTCAAGATAAAGTAAATAAAGTGACAGATGAAACAAATGTGATGAAAGGCTTACATTCTTGGGTACTTCTCCTTATGTTCGAACTCAATAAAGAGCTGACTTGTCTCTGGAGCCTTTGCCAGCAAATAAACATGCTTTTCCTTTGCTGGCTCCCCTTCCTGCCAGGCTCACTAACTATGCATTGTTCCAGGCTCTTTAGTTTCTTCTCTTCAAGGCACTGTCCCTCAATGAACTCACTCCTCACATGTTTGTAGCTATCACCGTGCTCAGATTATATCCACTTTCCCCTGGTTTTCCTTATTTCTCATTTCTCATTCTTTCAACAGTTTTATATTCCTTGCTATTTCTCAAATCTCTTTATATCTAACTGTCATAACTTGGTTAGGAATGTGAAACTCTCTCACCAGGATGTCACTTGCCTGTGTGATTCCACTGTCTTCACTCTGTTTTACTTTGGTTGCTTTGTAATGTTTCATCAAAGATCTTAAGTTTTTTTTTCTTTCTTATAATAATTCCTTGAATCTTTTCTTTCCCTTTTCAACCTGCAGTTGCATTTGCAACAAAGTATATTGAAAAACATTAAGATATGTTTCCATTGCTTTCTGATTATTCATTAGTACTATTATTATAAAATATTTCTGCAATATAAAGTATATTGAGAACAAATATCCAATATCCATATACCTACTACTCAGAATGAGAAATAAAACATTAGAAGATGTTGAAGGCCCTTGTGCACTCTTCTGTGATCATAGTCTTTCTTTATCCACAAATAATAACTGACCTACTGAATTCATTTTTTATCTTTCCCATGCATGGCTTTTTAATGTAAAGGTATAAACTTTTGTTCACATTTGTTTTTTTAAACAATAACTAATATTTTTTTTTCATATTTTGCATTTCATATAAATGCTATCATGCTGTTTTTATTCTCAGCATCATGTTCAGAGATTCATCTGTGGTGACATACGTACTTCTAGTTCATTCTTTTTCACTGCTGTATAGTACTCTATCATTTAAATATACCATGATTGATTTTTACAGTTTGCAATAGATTATTTGTTCTCCTCTGCCTAACTGCTGCTTAAATAATCTTTCTTAACTGCCAAATTAGTTAATCCCCTGCCCTGCTCAAGAACATAAGTACTTCTCCTTTGCATATAATAACACTAATTCTCCTATAGCTAGTATTTAAGATCTTTTATTGCATTTCTTTTATAGTACTGCCATTCTCCCAAGTATTTTCTCTATACCTTAGTAAAACCTATCCTATTCTTGTCCCCTAATAACATCTTCCAAGTACACCACAGAAAACTAGCCACTTAAGTAATTTTTATTCTCTCTCACTCCATTATCTACTTCCCTGTTATTTCAAGCTTTTACCTGATTTAGACCTGGTTCTTCTAATTTAATCTTTACCTCCTTCTCTTTCTTGCCCTGCTGACATATTTCTTATACTAGTGGTAAATATTCTTTTTCATGAATATTCAGGAAAGTACCCATTCTACTCAAAAATATTCATTGGACCTCCACTGGAAATGGGTGGTATGTAAAGACAGATAAAGAATGAAATATAGACCCTGTCCTTTAGAAACTCAGATAATTATATGTCCATAAAGAGACGAGGACAGCTCAACACAGTGAATTCATGTTCAGATTTTATGTAAGGTGTTGTTGAAGCATAGACACGACTTCTTGCTTGCCTTTGGGAGAGAAGGAACAGACTTTTAGGGAGCAAATGATATGCCCATAATGAGTTTTAAAGGATGAATAGCCAGTTGAGAAGGTGAAATGAGAAACAAATGGAAGAGGAAGGAATCTGAACAAAATCTTACAGACTACATCCATCACACCACACATGCACAACATGGGCTGGGGAAGTTTTAAAACTTGAGAGTTAGGCAGTGATCAAGGGATCAATGAGTTAATACATTTGAATTACTTTACTTTTTTAGTTCCCAACATCCAGTAAATACTCTCTAATTGTTAGCCAAACAATAGGAGGTCTTGAATGCCAGGCTGTAGTACTTGGATCAGGGTAAGTGTGAAAGGGATTTAAATGAGGTAATGACATTTTAGGCTTTGCTCTTTAGAGGGAATATTCTGAAGATACTGTGAATGGATAAGACAGGAGGGAAGGGCACAAGTCAAGAGGACACTGCAGTTCCCACTAAGGGACAACCAGGCCAGGGAAGAAGTGGTTGCAGTGAAGATGAGGAGGAGGTGGGTTCAACAGGCACTTAAGCTATTGATCTGCCATTGAGTGTGGCAATTGAGAGAGAAGAAGGAAGACCCATGAAGGAAGTGAAATGAGGAAATTCTTAAGAAACTGAGAGCATTTCCTGTTTGTTCCTCACTGAACCATCTAATAATGTCTTAATGCATGTCTCTCAATACAGTGTGCCCAAAAATGTGGCTGATGATGACTGAGACTAAAAAACAATGTTCTCTAATGAGGTGTATTATGACATATGACATAAATGGATCATATACGTTAAAAGCAATTTGAGCAGTGTTAGATGAGTAGAATAAGCATGGTTTTTGGTACTTAAAGAAAAGGCAGATTTAATTTACAAAAACAAAAACATTCTTCTGAGAATGATTCCTAGATTGAGACTAAAAGCCACTTATTTTATGATTGAGAAAATTTTGTCTCCAGAGTAGTATATTAATTGTGGCTGTCAGATTCATGTTCTTTATTTGTTCTGTGAGATGAATATAATATTTTAAAATGTTAATGTCATAACGAGGCTTAAAATACAATCAGGAATATATCATGGCAGCTTCCTAACGTGGAGACCAAGGCTTAACTAGTCATTTTAATTCAGTAGCCATTAAATCAACTTCCCTTGCCGCCTTCTATGTTTATCAGAGGTCAGGAAGTGTTTTAGGAAGTGGAGAAACAAGGATAAAGAACAAAAATTCTACCTTGGATTCAGTCACAGTTAGCCCAGGACAAACAGACAATTACCATAGAGAAAAACCCAATTGTAGCAAAAGCATGCATAAGACAAAAGAATAGTCTGTTGAAGGTTTAAGATCCAGGGAAGGATGGGGAAGCATTGCAGGGTTTTAAAACAGAAGTGGAAAACATCTGAGATATGTTTCCAAAGCATCTCTTTGGTTGCAATGTGGGAAATGGATTGAACAAAACCACATGAGAGGCAGAGGGATATTATACTTGACTGTTGGACTGGCCAGTGGAAAAAGAATTCACACCTTAACTAAGGCATGATGTAGAATATGGGGGCGGGGGAGAAGGAGCTGGTGGCTAAAGGAGTTTTTGAGCAGAGCAGAAGAACATGAAAGTGGTTGTCTATTGAACAAGTGGTGATGTAGGCATATGATTTCCATCTAACACCACCTGGATGGACCATTACATCTCAGCAGAGGTGACATGGCATGATGGGCAAAGGCACACTTTGCTTGAATTTGAATCCTGGAATCACTACTTATTTAGCTGGGTGTTCATGGGCTTGTCTGCTTACACAAGCCCCTTATTTTTCATTTCACAGCAATCATCAGAGACCTTCATCTCTAGAGGAATAAAACCAGCCAAATTCCGTAGTTACCACCTTGAGACATTACTGCTTTAGTACCTACCTCATTGGGTTATTTTGAAAATTTAATGGATTAAAATATAAAAGTGCTTAAAATAGTGTCTGACACATAGGAAACACAGTGGGAGTGTTGGCGATCGTTATCTTATTCCAACATCCAGGTACACGGTCTGGTAGCATCATGAAGCACTTCTGAGAATTTCCAGAGGATGTATTATATCTTCTACATCCTAAAAGTAGATGATGCTTTCCTGTCAGAAGGAGTGTGTCACACCCAGGGTGAGACTGGCACTATGCATGGCTCTCAACACCCCAACCTTGCTCCCACTCACCAGAACTTCTTCCTCCCTTTTAATTAAGGCCTTGTTCAGCATCATTCAGAAAAGTCCCTCATGCTTAATTTGTGACTCATAGTCCAACCATTTGAACAGTACAAATGTTTCCTCTGCAGGAAGGAGCAGATGCTGTTGTGGAAAATAAGGAGGGGGGAAATAAAGCAGGGAGGCTCATAAACGCGGAGGAAGTTGGGGCTAAAGAAATCACAAGTTTTCATTAACATGTTAGCTTATACAAGCTTCTTATTTTTCATAACACAACAATCAAGATACCTTTGTCTCTAAAGAAAATAAATCCAGCCACAGTCACATCAGTTACCATTCTGGGAGTGTAGATCTGCCATTGGATGCCACACTGGGTGGGAAAAGTTTCTCTCCAGGTAGCAATAAAAGAGTTATCAACTCACTCTGGTACTCCTCTGGGACCCCCAAAAAATAATAATAAATAATAATAATCTAAGTCTGGCACCTAGGTACTTTCCTGAGTAGGTTGTCATGGCAACAGGATATAGCAACTGTTTTCGGGATTCTAAGACCTTGGCAATTCTCACGCATTTCTCTGTCTCAGCTTCTATGTATGCACAGACATATGGATACCAGAAATGGTGCCAGAATTGAGAAAAAGATTTGAAATTCATTCCAGAATTCCTCTGGGTTACACAAGACCTCAGCCGACCTCATAGAGTTTAGCTTGCTCTGCACCACCACTGATAGCACGACCCCTCCAGTTCCATTGCCTGCTGGAGCTCAGTTGTTCCAGCTGTAAAATGAGAGCATTGGACTTAACAAGCATAAAGGTTAATGCAAGCTCAACAATGTTTTGAATCTTAAGAATTTATTTCTTAGAATCTAGAAGTAATCTTAATAAATCTTAGAATTTACTTCTAGAGTTCTTCATGGTTGAGCTTGAATATACTGTTGTGAGAAAGAATAAAAAGCCTCCATTAGAAGTATTATGGATGTAATGTAATATATGGTGATTAACATAACAATAAAAAAATTTAAAAAAAGAAGTATTATGGATGTAATTATTTACTCTTGATCATGTAGTTTGTTATTCAAAGAAACCATTTAATTTATTGAGTACAAATGTATATATTGTATATATATATAACATATATATACAAAAATTGTATATATACAACAAAAATTGTATATATATAACATATATATAAAAGTGTGTGTGTGTGTACGTGTGTGTGTGTGTGTGTGTGTGTGTGTGAGACTAAAGCTTTAACTCAAGCTCTATTCTCCACAAGAATCCAGAAAAGGAAACAAAAAAAGAATTCAGGAAAGTGTATACCTTTTTGAGTTCAGTGATTGTGTCTCTCTTGCACTCTATTATATCCTTAACATTTTGGACAATACTTCACAAATGTAGATGATTTATAAATCTTTGGGGCATGAATTGTATGAATGAGTGAATGAATGAATATGAATGAGACAGAAGAGGTCTACTTAAGTTTCCTCATATCTGCTAAAAAGTGACTCGAGAAAGAACTCCCTAAGTGTTGCAGTTATCTAATGCTGTATAACAAAGAACCCTAAAATGTAGTGGTAAAAAAAATTATTTAAAATTTTATACTCATAGATTCTGTGGGTCAGGAATTCAAAAAGAGTATAGTGATGACGGCTCTTCTTTCCCGTGAATGTCTGGAGCCTCAACTGGGGATGACTTCAACATCTGAGCACTGAAAGATATGGGACTGAGGGATCCACTTACAAGGTCCTTTTTCATTCCTAAGTGTGGTGTGGCTGGAGATTGCTGAAAGTCTGGGCTTATCTGGGAGAACTCCCACATGGGACTTGAGCTTCTGCCAACATGGGGACTGGCTTTGGAGAGGGAAGATTTAGAGCATGGGCAAGAGATCAAAGCAGAAGCTGCAAGACTTGTTTTGACTTAGCTTCAGAAGAAACAGCGTCACTCTGCCATGGTTAATTGACTGTTTGTCATTAAAACTAGTCCAGACTCAAGAGTAAGTGACAGTGTACAGTCCCAGTGGTGCTGGGATGAGTGACCAGTCACCAGTAGCAGGAAGAATGGCAGAGTACAAAAAGCTCTGTTAAATAATATGATGCCAGTCTGATTTTTGTTTCTTATACATGGTCTGCATTCTCTCTGAGAGCTTTTACAGCACTCTCTGTGTCTTTTCTGTTCTGGGATTTTACTCCATTATGTTGAAACATGCATTTGTCCTTATTAGTCTTGCTAGGCATTCTATGAGCCACTTCAATCTTATGTTTTTTATCTTTATTTAATTATGGGAAATGTATCTTCATCAAACATTTTCTGCCATCCATTCTTTGGCTCCTTCTGGAACATTATTATCCAGTTTTTACCATTTCTACTTTAATTCACCCTACTTTACCTGTATCATAGCCTGCTATCTGCTAAGAAAATTCTTCCATCTTTCAATTTTATAACTGAAGTTTCATCCATGTCCATTTTGGTACTCATACCATCCACTAAATATTTTATTTTGTCTACTATGATAAAAAATATTTCTACATGTTTAAAATTTAAGATTTCTCTTTCTGACTTCATACTGTCAATATTTCCCTCTTTTAAAGTATATTATTGTACTTATTTAAAATAGTCATCTGTTTGACCATTTCTTTCTTTTGTAAAATGTTTGCAATTTTCAGGTGTCAGGTCATGTTGACGTGGGGCATGAGCCCCAGGATAATGTATAATGTGATTGGTAAAAGGTATGGCCTTAGTATGTACCCCCACTGAGATATCACAGAATGGCTTCGCATGTTCCTCTGTACCATCATTCTCACAGGCAATGCTGCCAGTCAGCAAATCATCTTTATGTTTTTAGGGGAAAATGATATATTATAAAGAGATATTTTTCATAGTTGTAATCCACCAGTCACAGGAATTGGAAGGAAGGAGCTAAAATAATGAATACTCAAGAGTTGTTTTAATAAACCCTTTATCCCAGAGGTTCTTTTATGTTGCTTTCATACTAAATGTTCAACACCAACAGCCTGGTCGTTGCAATTTCTGTGGGAAAAGGTCAAGAAATAGCTCCTTAAATGGCTAGCTTCTCAACTGCCTCGGGTCCCTGGCACACACATACACACTCCAGACTATGATTTCCCCCAAGTCCTCTTACCCTTGATTTTCCTGATTTCTCTGGGTTGATTTTAAGAAAGGAGACCCAGCAACCCATGTTAATTTTCCATCTCATCAAAAATGGAAAACTCCTCCTTTTCCTAAGTAAAGACATTTTAAATAAGAAAGGGACAACAAAATATCATTATTCCTAAGTGCTCCAGTATCTAGTGAGGTGCCCATAGGACATACATGTTCAAATGAGGCTTTTGCTGGAATTTCACATCAGACATAATAATGATGATTATAATTATAATCAGCATTATCATCATCATCACTGTTGCTGTAGCTGTTATTATAAACATTCTAATGTATTCACTAGGTCCTATGTGCCATTTTTTATAATAATCATTTTACATATATAGTCATTTGAAACTTAGGGCCTCTGGACAGTTTCCTTAATAAGGTCATATGCAAAGCTTCAGAATTCAACAGAATAAAATAAAACAAAATGAAATGAAGTGAAGAGACCAACTCCTTATTCCAATCTCTCAAAGAGCAAAAATGGAAACTTAACCTGCCTCCTTTCCTCACTTTCCCAGCTCTTGGCCTTCCCCCATTCTCCAGGTTTCCATTGTATAGTCTCCTCCCAACTCTCTACTTTGTTATTTATTCACTTAACTTCTCTGCTGAGTTCTTTACATCTTACTCTGAGTCTTAGGTCTGATTCTTTTTGGCTTATTCTTTATCACAAAGGACTTCTCTGGCAGAGATGCACTCTAGATGTGGGTCAGACACTGGAAAGTTGGAGTTATAACTGAAGCATTCCTTTTTTTTTTCCAAGATTTTATTTATCTATTTTTGAGAGAAAGAGAGAGAGCAAGAAAGCAGAAGTGGAGCAGGGGGAGGGGCAGAGGCCGAGGGAGAGGGAGAAGCAGGCTCCCCACTGAGCAGGGAGCTGGATGCCAGGCTTTATTCCAGGATCTGGAGATTATGACCCAAACTGAAGGCAGTCGCCTAACCAACTGAGCCACCCAAGTGCCCCTGAAGCATTATTTTTGGTAGAGTGAAGAGGGGGTGAATCTCTGAGTACTTCCTTATTAATATTTTCCTCTCACAAATCTATGACCTCATTTACTTCTCTCAACAGCTCCATAACTATATTTTTCATGTGAAGACAGCAAGTCTCAGAGATGTCAAAATCTTGCCCAAGGTTATAGTAGACTGTCTTGTGAATGAGAAATAACAATTTAGAGACAGTTTCTCTGCTCTTGGTGCCCATGCCTTAACTACTCTATAGTATTGCTATACTTTTTCCTGAGATACAATTCCAAAAAGAACATCAAGGTCCAGAATCTCGTATAAACTCTCTTTTTCACCTGAACGTTTTTGTCAAGGGAGATATGGTTTTTAAAAGAACCTGAGCATTCTGATTTTGTTTCTGCTTGTTCAAGTGTATCTCCATTCCCAAAAGAACTGCTCACCTGAGGTCATCACTGCAATTTTAGTCTACATAATTTAATAGACCTGTTACCAGTGTAACAGCTATTAACAACCCATTAGTAATCATTCAGGCAAAGCTAGACAATCTCGTGTACCAAGGCTTTTATCGTGGAATTTTAAGTCATTAGATTAATAAATAATAAACTACCTACCAGAGATATTCACTATAAAAGACCACATTTCAAATGTGCTGGCATATGTTATTAAATATAATTAAGTTATCCAACTGAAGAGCTGAAGCAGCATTTCTCACACCCTGCCATGCTCATGAACTTATAACCAGCTCAGGAAACCGAGTGCTCACAATCTGAAACTGGGATTCAATTTCCGGTTGCCACAAAGGCAAGAATGAGGTCTGTCTACTCATTCAAGAGATATGCCTGCTGAATGCCAACAGTTACCCCACCTGGAGAAATCTTGTTATATTTGGTAAACTGAAGAACCAAAAGAAAATAATGGGACTTCTAAGATATGATACTTCATTTGTACCTGTGGGCCAAATCTCTAAATGCAAAGGAGAAACGAACATTTGGAAAATAATTTGGAGAATACTTTGTCTTCTTAAAAATTTTAGACAGAAATAAACTAGCTATTTTTTTTTGTTTCTGGCATGAGAAACAAGGAGAATTGAGAACAATCAATTTCAGGGTTCAGAATCTGCAAATCTGTGAAAACTTTAAGTCCAAATGATAGGCTTATCTTCCCCCTGTGCAGTATTCCAGATCAAAATGTTAACTTCCTGGTACTCAGCAAATACGTAATGAACAAATTAAAGAATAAATGAACTTTATATTTCTGTACTGTTTTTTCAGTTTATAAAGTGTATTTACTTATGTCCTAATAAGAAATGGCAGAAATTGGTGCTATTATTGCCTTACAAATAAAAAAGTCAAGGCACATACAAGACAGTATGAAAGAAAAGACAAGGGCTTTGGAGCAAAGTGGATCTATCATAAATTTTACCTTTATTGAGGTGCCTGGGTGGCTTAGTTGCTTAAGCGTCTGCCTTCGGGTCAGGTCATGATCCTGGGGTCCTGGGATCGAGCCCTGCTTCGGGCTCCCTGCTCAGTGGGGAATCTGCTTCTCCCTGTTCCTCTGCCAGCTCATGTATTCTGTCTCTCTTTCTCTTTCTCTCCAAAATAAATAAATAAATAAAATCTTTAAAAAAATTTTATCTCTAGCTTCACATAAGCTCTTAGGTCAGGCTTCCCTCTCCAGGCTGTGCTCCCCCAGCAACCCAATGGTAATAAAAATATCTAATTCTGGAGTTACCATAAAGTGTAAAAGGCCATGTACCAGAAAATAACAAGTATCAGATAAATCTTCCTTCCTTTCTGCCCCATCCTCTAGCTTTGCTTATGGAAATCTTGAATGTTGATCTTGCTTTATGACTATTAGAAAGATGTTACTACTTTTTTTAAATTTTTTATTGTTATGTTAATCACCATACATTACATCATTAATTCTTGGTTTAGTGTTCCATGATTCATTGTTTGTGCATAACACCCAGTGCTCCACGCAGAATGTGCCCTCTTTAATACCCCTCACCAGGCTAACCCATCCCCCCACCCTTCTCCCCTCTAGAACCCTGTTTGTTTTTCAGAGTCCATCGTTTCTCTTGGTTCATCTCCTCCTCCGACTTACTCCCCTTCATTCTTCCCTCCTGCTATCTTCTTCTTTTTCTTTTTTCTTAACATATGTTGCATTATTTGTTTCAGAAGGACAGATCTATGATTCAACAGCCTTACACAATTCACAGCACTCACCATAGCACATACCCTACCCAATGTCTATCACCCAGCCACCCATCCCTCCCACCCCCCACCACTCCAGCAACACTCAGTTTGTTTCCTGAGATTAAGAATTCCTCATATCAGTGAGGTCATATGATACATGGCTTTCTCTGATTGACTTATTTCACTCAGCATAACACCCTCCAGTTCCATCCACGTCGTTGCAAATGGCAAGATCTCATTCCTTTTGATGGCTGCATAATATTCCATTGTGTATATATACCACTTCTTCTTTATCCATTCATCTGTCGATGGACATCTTGGCTCTTTCCACAGTTAGGCTATTGTGGACATTGCTGCTATAAACATTGGGGTGCACATACCCCTTCGGATCCCTACATTTGTATCTTTGGGGTAAATACCCACTAGTGCAATTGCTGGATCGTATAGTAGCTTTATTTTCACTGTTTGAGGAACCTCCATACTGTTTTCCAGAGTGGCTGCACCAGCTTGCATTCCCACCAACAGTGTAGGAGGGTTCCCCTTACTCCGCATCCCCGACAACAACTGTCGTTTCCTGACTTGTTCATTTCAGCCATTCTGACTGATGTGAGGAGGTATCTCACTGAGGTTTTGATTTGGATTTCCCTGATCCCGAGCGATGTGGAGCACTTTTTCATGTGTCTGTTGGCCATTTGGATGTCTTCTTTCAAATAATGTCTGTTCATGTCTTCTGCCCATTTCTTGATTGAATTATTTGTTCTTTGGGTGTTGACTTTGATAAGTTCTTTATAGATTTTGGATACTAGCCCTTTATCTGATATGTCATTTGCAAATATTTTCTCCCATTCTGTCGGTTGTCTTTTGGTTTTGTGGACTGTTTCTTTCTTTTTTTTTTTTTTTGGAACATTGTGGACTGTTTCTTTTGCTGTACAAAACCTTTTTATCTTGATGAAATCCCAATAGTTCATTTTTGCCATGGCTTCCCTTGCCTTTGGTGATGTGTCTAGGAAGAAGTTGCTGCAGCTGAGGTCGAAGAGGTTGCTACCTGTGTTCTCCTTTAGGATTTTGATGGGCTCCTGTTTCACGTTTAGGTCTTTCAACCATTTGGAGTCAATTTTTGTGTGTGGTGTAAGAAAATGGTCCAATTTCATTCTTCTGCATGTGGCTGTCCAATTTTCCCAACACCATTTGTTGAAGAGACTGTCATTTTACCATTGGACTTTCTTTCCTGCTTTGTAAAAGATGAGTTGACCATAGAGTTGAGGGTCCATTTCTGGGCTCTCTATTCTATTCCATTGATCTATGTCTGTTTTTGTGCCAGTACCATACTGTCTTGATGATGACAGCTTTGTAATAGAGCTGCAAGTCCGGAATTGTGATGCCGCCAGCTTTGCTTTTCTTTTTCAATATTCCTCTGGCTATTCGGGGTCTCTTCTGGTTCCATACAAATTTTAGGATTATTTGTTCCATTTCTTTGAAAAAAGTGGATGGTATTTTGATGGGGATTGCATTGAATGTGTAGATTGCTCTAGGTAGCACTGACATCTTCACAATGTTTGTTCTTCCAATCCATGAGTATGGAACGTTTTTCCATTTCTTTGTGTCTTCTTCAATGTCTTTCATGAGTATTTTATAGTTTTCTGAGTACAGATCCTTTGCCTCTTTGGTTAAATTTATTACTAGGTATCTTATGGTTTTGAGTGCAATTGTAAAGGGGATCAACTCCTTGATTTGTCTCTCTTATGTGTTGTTGTTGGTGTATAGGACTGCCTCTGATTTCTGTGCATTGATTTTATATCCTGCTACTTTACTGAATGCCTGTATGAGTTCTAGCAGTTTTGGGGTGGAGTCTTTTGGGTTTTCCACATACAGTATCATATCATCTGCAAAGAGTGAGAGTTTGACTTCCTCTTTGCCAATTTGGATGCCTTTGATTTCTTTTTGTTGTCTGATTGCTGTGGCTAGGACTTCTAATACTATGTTGACTAGCAGTGGTGAGAGTGGACATCGCTGCCGCGTTCCTGACCTTAGGGGAAAAGCTCTCAGCTTTTCCCGAGCTTTTCCCCATTGAGAATGATATTTGCTGTGGGGTTTTCATAAATGGCTTTTATGATATTAAGGTATGTACCCTTTATCCCTATACTCTGAAGAGTTTTGATCAAGAAAGGATGCTGTACTTTGTCAAATGCTTTTTCTGCATCTATTGAGAGGATCATATGATTCTTCTTCTTTCTTTTGTTAATGTATTGTATCACGTTGATTGATTTGCGGATGTTGAACCAGCCTTGCAGTCCAGGGATAAATCCCACTTGGTCATGGTGAATAATCCTTTTAATGTACTGTTGGATCCTATTGACTAGTATTTTGGTGACAATTTTTACATCCATGTTCATCAAGGATATTGGTCTGTAATTCTCCTTTTTGATGGGGTCTTTGTCTGGTTTGGGGATCAAGGTAATGCTGGCCTCTTAAAATGATTTTGGAAGTTTATCTTCCATTTCTAATTTTTTGAACAGTTTCAGGAGAATAGGTATTAATTCTTCTTTAAATGTCTGATAGAATTCCCCTGGGAAGCCATCTGGCCCTGGGCTTTTGTTTGTTGGGAGATTTTTGATGACTTCTTCAATTTCCTTAGTGATTATAGGTCTGTTCAGGTTTTGTATTTCTTCCTGGTTCAATATTGGTAGTTGATACATCTCTAGGAATGCACCCATTTCTTCCAGGTTGTCTAATTTGCTGGCATAGAGTTGCTCATAATATGTTCTTATAATTGTTTGTATTTCTTTGGTGTTGGTTGTGATCTCTCCTCTTTCATTCATGATTTTGTTGATTTGGGTCAGTTCTCTTTTCTTTTTGATAAGTCTGGCCAGGGGTTTATCAGTCTTGTTAATTCTTTCAAAGAACCAGCTCCTCGTTTCGTTGATCTGTTCTACTGTTTTTTTGGTTTTTATTTCATTGATTTCTCCTCTGATCTTCATTATTTCTCTTCTCCTGCTGGGTTTAGGCTTTATTTGCTGTTCTTTCTCCAGCTCCTTTAGGTGTAGGGTTAGGTTGTGTATTTGAGACCTTTCTTGTTTCTTGAGAAAGGCTTGTATTGCTATATACTTTCCTCTCAGGACTGCCTTTGCTGTAGCCCAAAGATTTTGAACAGTTGTGTTTTCATTCTCATTGGTTTCCATGAATTTTTTAAATTCTTCTTTAATTTCCTGGTTGACCCATTCATTTTTTACTAGGATGCTCTTTAGCTTCCATGTATTTGAGTTCTTTCCGACTTTCCTCTTGTGATTGAGTTTTAGTTTCAAAGCACTGTGGTCTGAAAATATACAGGGAATAATCCTAATCTTTTGGTACTGGTTGAGACCTGATTTGTGACCTAGGATGTGATCAATTCTGGAGAATGTTCCATGGGCTCTAGAGAAGAATGTGTATTCCATTGCTTTGGGATGGAATGTTCTGAATATGTCTGTGAAGTCCATTTGGTCCAGTGTGTCATTTAAAGTCTTTATTTCCTTGTTGATCTTTTGCTTAGATGATCTGTCCATTTCAGTCAGGGGGTGTTAAAGCCCCCACTATTATTGTATTTTTGTGAATGTGTTTCTTTGCTTTTGTTATTACTTGCCTTATATAATTGGCCGCTCCCATGTTCGGGGCATAGATATTTACAATTGTTAGATCTTCTTGTTGGATAGACCCTTTAAGTAGGATATAGTGTCCTTCCTCATCTCTTATTACCGTCTTTGTTTTAAAATCTAATTTGTCTGATATAAGGATTGCCACCCCAGCTTTCTTTTGGTGTCCATTAGCATGGTAAATGGTTTTCCACCCCCTCACTTTCAAACTGGGGGTGTCTTTCAGTCTCAAATGAGTCTCTTACAGACAGCATATCGATGGGTCTTGATTTTTAATCCAATCTGATAGCCTGTGTCTTTTTTGGGGGCATTTAGCCCATTTACATTCAGGGTAACTATTGAAAGCAATGAATTTAGTGCCATTGTATTGCCTGTAAGGTGACTGTTACTGTATATTGTCTGTGTTCCTTTCTTGTCTATGCTGCTTTTAGGCTCTCTCTTTGCTTATAGGACCGCTTTCAATATTTCTTGGAGGGCTGGTTTCATGTTTGCAAATTCCTTTAGTTTTTGTTTGTCCTGGAAACTTTTTATCTCTCCTTTTATTTTCAATGATAGCCTAGCTGGTTATAGTACTCTTGGCTGCATATTTTTCTCGTTTAGTGCTCTGAAGATATCATGCCAGTCCTTTCTGGCCTGCCAGGTCTCTGTGGATTGATCTGTTGGCAATCTAATATTTCTACCATTGTAGGTTACATATCTCTTCTCCCGAGCTGATTTCAGGATTTTCTCTTTGTCTCTGAGACTCGTACGTTTTACTATTAGATGTTGGGGTGTTGACCTATTTTTATTGATTTTGAGAGGGGTTCTCTGTGCCTCCTGGATTTTGATGCCTGTTTCCTTCCTCACATTAGGGAAGTTCTCTGTTATTATTTGCTCCACTATCTGCCCCTCTTTCTCTTTCTTCTTCTTCTGGGATCCCAATTATTCTAATGTTGTTTCATCTTATCGTATCGCTTATCTCTCAAATTCTGCCCTCGTGATCCTGTAGTTGTTTTTGTCTCTTTTTCTCAGCCTCTTTATTTTCCATCATTTGGTCTTCTATATCACTGATTCTCTCTTCTGCCTCATTTATCCTAGCAGTTAGTGCCCCCATTTTTATTGCACCTCAATAATAGCCTTTTTGATTTCAACTTGGTTAGATTTTAGTTCTTTTATTTCTCCAGAAAGGGTTTCTCTAATAACTTCCATGCTTTTTTCAAGCCCAGCTAGTATCTTTAAAGTCATGATTCTGAACTTTAGGTCTGACATCATACTAATGTCCGTATTGAGTAGGTCCCTGGCATACGGTACTACCTCTTGTTCTTTTTGCTGAGGTGATTTTTTTCGTCTTGTCCTTTTGTCCAGAGGAGAATAGATGAATGAGAGAACAAAATGCTAACAGGTTAACAACATCCCCAGCAAATATACTGTATACAAATCAGAAAAGACCTGAAACCAGGGGAAAAGAAAGGGAAAGAAAGAAAAAAGAAAGAGAAAAGAAAGAAAAAAACAAAAAAAAAGAAAAAGATAAATACAAAAACAGAACAATACAAAAAAACCCGAATGTGATCAAATATGATCAGGCTAGTGCACAGATCAGTTCCACACACTAGATTTTGGGCGTATTTTGGTCTGTTAGAAAAAAGTGCCTCCTAAAATTTTAAAGGAAGAAAGACTTATATATGTACAAAATAAGGGTTGATACAATGAAGGGATGGAAGATAAATGTAAAGATGAAAATTATAAAAGATTTTACAAAAGGAATTGATACGATAAGAAGTTGTTTGCAAAAAGAAACAAGAAGATTTAAAAAAAAAGGGAGAGAATGTGATCAGGCAGGAGACTAGAACAAAGCCATACACTAGTGATTTAGGGTATATTTTGATAGGTTAGAAGAAAGTGTATCTCAAAATTTTAGTCAAATGCTCTGCCACTGAGCTATACCCCCTCTGCTTGTATCTCAAAGTTTTAAAGAGAGAACAACCTATATATATATATATATGCCAAAAATAAGGGTAACTACTATGAAGGGATAAAATAAGACTCTAAAAATGAAAAATAATTTTTTTTTTAAAAAAAGGGATTGATAAGATTTTGGTTGAAAAAGAGAAAAAGAAAAATTAAAAAAAAAACTGTTTAAAAAAATTAACTTTGAAAAACTGAGTCATTGTAAAAAAAAAGCCATGAATTCTATGTGCAGTATTCCCCTAGCGCTGGAGTTCTCCCGTTCTCCTTGATCGGTAAACTTGGTCTTGGCTTGCTGGCTGTTTGTACTGATCTTCTGGGGGAGGGGCCTGTTGCCGTGGTTCCCAAATGTCTTTGCCAGAGGCGGAATTGCCCCACCCTTGTCGGTCCGGGCTAAATAAGCTGCTCGGGTTTGCTCTCAGGAGCTTTTGTTCCCTGCAATCTCTGGTACAGCTTTGGAGGACCAGGGTGAAAATGGTGGCCTCCCAATCTTCACTCGGAGGAGCTGAGAACTCAGGGCCCCACTCCTCAGTGTGCCCCCAGAGAAAAGCAGTCACTCCCGTTTCCCTGGTCTCCCGCCGCACTGCATGCTCACCCGGCCTGTGACTGAGCGTTTCTATCTCTGGCACCCAACCCCGTGTGGAGTCTCCAAACCCAGCAGATCCCTGCGGTGCACTCCCGCACCACTCCTCCTGGGGGAGGGAGGGGAGTCTCCCCGGATCTGCTGCTTTTTGGGTCTTTGCTGGAGGAGCAGTGGCCCGACTGGGCCGCAGACCAGTTTATGGCAACCCCAAGCTGAGAGCCCACGCCTGGGCTCCGTCTAAGCAGCCGGCTTCTCCGCTTCAATACCTGGGAGCTCTGCTGCACTTAGGCACCCCCAGTCTTTCTGTGACCCCGAGGGTCCTTAGACCACACTGTCCCGCGATGGTTCCACCCCCCGCTTAGCCACTGGAGCGACATCCCTCAGCGGGCCCAATTTCTAAAAGTTCCGATTTTGTGCTCCATGGCTCTATCACTTGCCAGAAGCGGTCGACGGAGGCTCCCTCCCCCATTGTCTATCCTCCCGAATATCGCCTCAGATTCACTTCTCTGCACATCTTACCTTCCAGTAAGTGGTCACTTCTCTGTTCAGAGAGTTGTTGCTACTCTCTTCTTTGGTCTCCTGTTGAGTTCGTAGGTGTTCAGAATGGTTTGATCCCTATTCAGCTGAATTCCTGAGACCAGACGAAATCCAGGTCTCCTACTCCTCCACCATCTTCTGATACTTCAAGATGTTACTACTTTTGCTGTTAGATACAGCTTCTTTAAATTTGCCAAGCTTGAGAAACATAAGATAGTCTGTTGGAAATTGTTCATTAATTTTATTTATTGACCTAATCTTTCTCTGTCACTCACATATTCCTATTCCATCCCATAGTCAGGCCATGTTAGATCCAGGGCTAAGGGAACATTCAATAATGCTGATCTTGTCTTAACCTAAAATTTTAATATTTGGCTCATCATGGATTTTCTACATTCATTTTCAGTTTTATATATATTACACTGAGGGGCACTTGGCTGGCTCTGTCAGGAGAGTATGTGACACTTGATCTCAGGGTCATGAGTTCAAGGCCCATGTTGAGTGTTGAGCTTACTTTTAAAAAAGAAGGAAGGAAAGAAAGAAGGAAGGAAGGAAGGAAGGAAGGAAGGAAGGAAGGAAGGAAGGAAAGAAGAAAGAAAGAAATGAAAGAAAGAAAGAAAGAAAGATGAAAGAAAGAAGGAGAAAGGAAGAAAGGAAGAAAGAAAGAGAAAGAAGAAAGAAAAAAAAGAAAAAGAAATTACATTGAAATATTATTTGATTACTGAATTTTTTGATAACTCTCTTTAATTTTAATTTTAATTTTGCACCCAAGTTGAGTGTGTCATTTGCCTCATCCCATTCCGGGTCCTGCAACCCCACTATCATTTTCACATGTTCAATCTCATTTTTCACCATTCTGAATCTGGCTTAAGCTAGCAGATACCAGAAATGTTCAAAAAGTAGGGGAGGCCTCTGCCATTGGGCCTTACAAGGCCCTGGAAGTAGAATAACCTCCTACTGTTCCATGACATTGAAAACATCAAGGCAGAACACAAAGTCTGTTAAGCCCAGAGCTTAACTGGAATGATTTTGTTTGGTTTGCAAGATTTTTATTTATTTGCTTGTTTTTATTTATCTTTGCAGCAAGCTATGGACAATCTTAATTAGCAATTGAGGAAAGGAGATGATGTTCCTTTCTGACATTGTTCTGCCAGTCACTTTCCCAGAGTTGGGATTTACAAGACGATGGGCCCAACGAGCTCCATTAAATCTCTCCTTACCCTTTATCTTGCAGCAGCAAGAATTGCACTTCTCAGGGTTGTCCAGATCCCTAAACATCTCTTCCCCCATTTTCCAAAGAATATCAATTCAAAATCATGTACACCAAGTAAAGAAGAACCCAGGTGACACATCAGGAGCTGAGCCCTTGTGTTTCCTGACCAGCATTAGCTCAGCTGGGGTCAGAGCATGATATGTTTGCAGCTGGGTTCTCAGGAGGTCACTGCATTAGCTACCTCCCTGATAAAAAATTAAATGCTGAGTTTAATACTGATAACAGATCCCATTTTGGCAGATGTTAAAAAATGAGAAAACAAAATTGACTTGGTACAGGAAAAATGAACAGTGTGACCAGCAAGCATAATTTAGTTTAGCACTTCCTAAAATATTGTCTGCACAGGAAATTAACAATAATTAACATTTACTGCCTGCTTATGAGGAGCCTGGCGCTGTTCTTGGTCCTTTTGTTAATATATTTAACTGTTGCAATGGCCTTATAAGATAGTCATTACTTTTAGAATTGCTGAAGGTCACTCTGCCAGGCCATGGGGCTCTGGCAGACTCTTGAATCTGTGCCCTAGACACTGATATGTACCTCTCAAGCTAGTAAGGAAAAATAGCGTTAGGAAAATTCAAGTACACAGAATCTTGATTAATGGGTATTGTTATGGACTAAATGTTTGTGTCCCCTTAGAATTGGTATGTTGAAGCTCTATGCCCCAGTGTGATGGTTTTGGATGTAGGGACTTTAGGAAGTAATTAGGTTTAGATGAGGTCCCAGAGGTGGGGCCTACATGATGGGATTGGTGTCTTTTTAAGAACAGACTCCAGACTAGCTCTCTTCATCATGTGAGGATGTAACAAGGAGGCCACTGTCTGCAAACCAGGAAGAGGATTTTCACCAAGAACCGAATCTTCTAGCACTTTGATCTTTGATTTTCTAGTCTTCAAAACTGTGAGAAAGGAACTGGTATTTAAGCCATCCAGTCTATGATATTTTGCTATAGCAGCTTGAACTGACTAAGACAGGTGCAAGTATGTATATGTGTTTGAGATCTGTCTTTCTAAGGTCAAGATTTTGGAGGACTGTGTCAAGCAAGGGTAAATAAATTTTTAATTGCAAACCTTATCAGAACTTTTAACAGGCTAAGATGAACAGGGATTCTCCAAGAAAAGGGTTTTGAGTTAAGGTTTTCCAAAGGTATTTGACATGGACTCTCCCACTGTGATGGAACACTGTTTCTAGGTTGCATTTCATTTTCCCTGGCCCCTTAGAGTTAACAGTGGCTGCCTGGATGGCAGCCAGAAGTTCACTACCAACAACAGGTCATTGCCACCACAGTGTAGGATTCTGCCTGGTCCTGAGTTGTTACGCCAACCTCTGAGTGAAGAATGTTTAACAAAGTGTGGCTACACACGCCGACCCCAGCCTCGAGAGAGGCACCAGGCATGAGGCAGGGCTGGCCAGGCAGCCAGCTGAACGTGTAGGTGATGACTCAGAAAAGCATGCAGAATCATTGGAATTTCTTAATGGACACTTACTGCCCTGAAGAAAGGGTAAGGAGAGATTTAATGGAGCTTGCTGAGTCTGTTGCTGTGTAAGTCCCATCTCTGGGGAAATGACTGGCACGACAGTATCAGATGTCAGTGGTGCAGATATTTAGCAGATGTGGTGGCAACCGCATTTACCAGCGTGCGAGCTATGAGGGAAGATCTGAATGTGTACGCGTGGGAGTGTGTGCAGATTGGTGTGGTTGTGTGCCTATGCTGTTTTTTATATCCGTTGCCCACCTAGCAGGAGCAGAATTTGAAAGGTGGAACTTGATGTGAGATTCGGTGCACACCAATAGAGGTAGCTTAATTCTTGCAGCTGCATTTTTAAAGCAAAACCCCCACACATACACATTCTCTCACACATATGTGAGAGAAATCAAATTGCCCAGGGCACCCATGGGAAAGGCGTGCTATTACTGTGCTTCCAAAGCAGTTGTCAGATCTCTGGTAATATCTTGAACCAGAGCCTCGCCTTTTATGTGACAGAGACTCTTAAAAGCCTGATAGCTTGTTCTAGGGAAAGAAAAAAAAATAGAAAGTAAATAGATGGAGTTATTTGAAGTTAAAGTTGAGAGGCAGAGGATTCATATGAATATGTGATATTTTATCCTTATTATGCATTTTTATCCTCTGATTTTCAGGGAAATAGTGGCCAAAGCAGGGCTGGTCTCAAAGCAGACACTCAGAATTCTTGAATTGTATCAAATTAAGTTGAATCAAATCAAACCAAATCAAACAGATTCTGTGAGTGTTCGCCTCTGTCCAAGGAAAGATTATTTAGGATTGATCCTGGGTTTAAGAGAGATAGCATTAACCCCCAATGTGGCACATGAAGCAAGGGGAAAATGAGGCAAGAGTATCCCAGGCAAGAGTTGCTAGCAAGCAAGAGAAAGTCTCAGCATTTATATCCAGAGTGAGAGTAAGATCGGAAGCAAAGTTTCAGACAGGAAACAGATCTGAGAAAGTAATTTGGAATTTAGTGCCCAGAGAAAATCTCCAAATCCCTGTGCTCAGGTCAAAGCTTGTTGGGGCTGGGAGTAGATTATTAATGTGGAATATTTATGATGGTCTAGTCAATTGGTCAGAAGTGATAACAAGGGTGCCTGATATTCAGAGTTGGATCACATTGTGGTGCCCAGTATTTTCAAAATTTCAGAAGCAATGACTAAGAGAACTATTAGGGCAATGAAAACAGAACAAGTCTTGGTTTGGGACCCTGATGCTGAGAATCCTCACCTCTCTCAAAGCCAGAACATTAGAAAACTGTTAGGTTGCTTTCTTCATATGCATTCATGGGGTTGAAGCACATGAGACAAGCAAAGCATGTATTCATATTAAATAAGGTGATTTTCACAGACATAATTGTGACACTGTTTTCTCCACTTATTGTACATCCAGAAGGGAGAATTCACTTGAATGGTGCAAAGGGTGTAGCCCTGCTCCCTTGTGTTAAGCAAATATAGAACCAATAGTGTGGCATGCTCTTAAAAAGATAGGAAATCACCCTCCCACCTCAAGGCTATATTTTATGGGCCCCAGCATGGTTATCAGTATGCTAGAACCATTTAAAAATCTCCAGCACCACATGACCCTCAGCTAACTACTATTTAACCCCCCACACCTCCCATTTTCCCACTTGTAAAATTTTGCTAAGAGTAATTGCCAGCACTTACCTGATGGTCACTCTGTGCCAAATTCCATTCTAAGTACTTTATATGAATTCACCCATTGTAATCCCCACAATCACCCAGTAATTCAGACTACAGCTATCTCCATTTTAGGATGTGAAATTGAGGTATGAAAAAGATAAAGACCTCGTTCAAGTCACATTACTCCTAAGTGAGAGCATCCACATTTGAACCCAGGCCATGGTTTCTAAGTCAATTTATTTAACCAGAAATTTATGTTTCCTTCCAGGGACATTCATTCTTATGTAATATGAATATAATAAAGGTGAAATGCTAAATAGGCACATGGTAAGACCCACTAAATGTCGTTTTCCTCCTTGTCTTGTCTTGTCCAGCTTACTTCCCAAGCTCCCCCTGGATTATGGGCAGGGGAAGGGAAACTGGAGTATATGTGACTTTTAACTCCCCAGGTATTCTGACAGAACTCCAAAATTGAGAACTTTTATGTTCTGTGAACCCATTTTACAGTTTTGTAACATTCATTCTCAGGAGGTTCCTTCCTGTCTTCTGACTTAATTCATACCTGAGGAACTATAAGGTGTTTTTCTCTTGTTCTATTAAGAATTCTGTTTTACAACACTCCTAGGAATTTATGACTATGTCAAACATGCCAAGTTTGTTTGGTCAAAATCATTTGGCTCTCTGAAGGCTCTATTTTCTTCCAGTGTTTACTTGTATAGACACTGCATTGCTGTATCAGCAGACATGTCCTGACAGCAAGTACATTCTGCTTCTTGAGTTGCCAACAACTATTTCCAAAAATTAGGTCTGAGTGTGATGTGCTGCAGTATTCTGATTCATTAACTGCAGGCTGAGCTAGACTCATGATCCATCTCCGTATTTTCCTCTTCTCTGCATCCTGGGCTTCTTTATAGAAATCTTTGGAATCCTAGCAGATAGCTTAAGAATAGGAAGAATGTCAGGCCAGTCTAGAAACATTCATTTTCTCCACAGATTATCATGGGTTTAGGGTTTAGGGTGGCTTTCCTTTCATGATCAAAGATAGGAAATATACTTAGAAGTGCCATCATTTTTTTCATAGCCAGGTGAATCTATCCTCTGTGCATGCTTATGAACTATTGCAAAGCAATTTAGTACAGTGGAAAATGAGAGCAATAAGATAGGATGTGTATATCTATGAGGCACTTAAAGATTCATGTTTTATTTGAATAAAATTGGGAAGTAGAAATTCTGTAGCATTTTACAAGTATGAGGAGAACACGGCCCTCCTACCCCCATGGATTACAAATTTTTCAGAAGGCCTTTGGAGGATCCATGAGCCCTTGAAGTGCTATTCAAAATTTTATAGTTGCATTTTGTGGGTAGGGGATTCAAACCTTTTTTTTTTTTTTTAGAGTCTTCAAATGGCCTGTGACATAGCGAATTAAGGTCTAGAAAAAAAATAGATGTGAGCTCAATGTTCATGTCTGTACTGATTGGAAGTTTGGCCTACATGTCCCTTGTTATATTTTTAAAAATAGTTCATTTAAAGCCCCTTACTGAGTGTCTAACATGTGCCAAGCACAGTGCCAGGTGCTAAGGACAGTATGGAACTTCAGATCCTTTCCCTCAGGGACCTAAACCCTAATGGGGAGTTTGTGGACAGCTCTGTGTTGATTCCTGCCTCTGCTTGTGTCCCGGATTTGCCATCCACTCCACCTTCTCTACTTCCTTGTTACTTGAAGTGGGGATTCCAATTCTTGCCCACCTCCTCACCTTTTGTGGACCTCACTGAGAATAAGGAAATAATGGGATGGCTCTGAATATGTTTTTCAAGTCTGAAAGAATCTAGACTCTCTTCTAGCATAATAAGATGCAGGAGTTACAGGTACAGAAAGTTAATCTTCACAGTGCAAAGTGTCTGATTGTATTTTGAGGTTCCTGTATGATTTCAGACCTCGATGAAGGTGTTAGTCTTTCCATTCCTCCCTGCCTTATCTTGAAGACCTTCTGCCAAAAATGATGGACGTTGACATTGCAAGAAGGGAGATAGATGAGGGATTCCTGAGAAGAAATGTAGAGCACCTCTGCTGACCAAAGCACATAGCCAAGGATGTACCTTAATAATCTAGAATGAATTCCTGTGCCTATGGAGACAGCAAAAGCACATGTCTGTTGAATAGACAAACCATTTAAAAACCTCCACCATCCAATGGACTATGTGCACCTTATAATTTATCATTCGAACATGAGGTAAAACACAGGTTAACATTCTCTAGGAATCTGTATGTTCCCAACCACCTAATACACGGTTTTATAGAAACAGTAACACTCTGTTCTTTCTTGATATCACCAAACAATTCAGCAACCAATTTTTAAGATTAGAATGTAGAAATCAGTCAACATTACTCATCTGTGGACAATTAACTAAAATAGTACATTTGTCGAAGTTAAAGAGGTAGGTGACTTGTAAAGGGAGGGAATGGGTGCAATGGTACAAGAAAACTTAAGCTACTTTGGTTAGTTTCAGCAACTATCAGCTTAACTCTGGAGTTTGTGTGAGAAAGGATGAACAAAATAAACCATGAAGACACAGAACAGGTAACTGACCCCAGTTTGTGGCATGGAGGGAGAGAATTTGAAGGATAACGTTATCGTCCATCCATTTACTCTGACAAAGCCATAAAGTTAGCTCTGAGATTGAAGTTAATTGCAATGGATATTTCATATTATAAATCAATTTTTTCCCTAAATATATCTCTGTGCAATTGGCTTAGAAATATTTAACTACAGTGCTCATTTCTGCTTAAGACTCCACGGCTTGTGGGAGATATAGCTGCTGCTATTGTTCTTGGGTCTGATGCTGCCCTAAATTTCCTACTTCCTTACCCCTGCCCAAATCCTCAGTTTGGGCATTTGCAGGGGGAGACTCTGTTTCAGTATTTTTTTTATTATGTTATGTTAGTCACCATACATTACATCATTAATTTTTGATGTAGTGTTCCATGATTCATTGTTTGCGTATAACACCCACTGCTCCATGCAAAACGTGCCCTCTTTAATACCCATCACCAGGCTAACCCATCTCCCACCCCCACCCCCTCCCCTCTAGAACTCTCAGTTTGTTTCTCAGAGTCCATAGTCTCTCATGCTTCATCCCCCCCTCCAATTTCCCCCTCTTCATTTTTCCCTTCCTACTATCTTCTTCTTTTTTTAACATATAATGTATTATTTATTTCAGAGGTACAGATCTGTGATTCAACAGTCTTACACAATTCACAGCACTCACCATAGCACATACCTTCCCCAGTGTCTATCACACAGCCACCCCATCTCTCCCACCCCTCCCCCACTCCAGCAACCTTCAGTTGGTTTCCTGAGATTAAGAATTCCTCATATCAGTGAGGTCATATGATACATGTCATTCTCTGATTGACTTATTCCACTCAGCATAATACCCTCCAGAGTTCCATCCATGTCATTGTAAATGGCAAGATTTCATTCCTTTTGATGGCTGCATAATATTCCATTGTATATATATACCACTTCTTCTTTATCCATTCATTTGTCGAGGGACATCTTGACTCTTTCCACAGTTTGGCTATTGTGGACATTGCTGCTATAAACATCGGGGTGCACGTACCCCTTCGGATCCCTACATTTGTATCTTTGGGGTAAATACCTAGTAGTGCAATTCCTGGGTCATAGGGTAGCTCTATTTTCAACTTTTTGAGGAACCTCCATACTGTTTTTCAGAGTGGCTATACCAGCTTGCATCCCCACCAAGAGTGTAGGAAGGTTCCCCTTTCTCCGCATCCCTGCCAACATTTGTCATTTCCTGACTTGTTAATTTTAGCCATTCTGACTGGTGTGAGGTGGTATCTCATTGAGGTTTTGATTTGGATTTCCCTGATGCTGAGCAATGCTGAGCACTTTTACATGTGTCTGTTGGCCATTTGGATGTCTTCTTTGGAAAAATGTCTGTTCATGTCTTCTGCCCATTTCTTGAGTGGATTATTTGTTCTTTGGGTGTTCAGTTTGATGAGTTCTTTATAGATATTGGATACTAGCCTTTTATCTGATATGTCATTTGCAAATATCTTCTCCCATTCTGTCAGTTGTCTTTTGGTTTTGTTGACTGTTTCTTTTGCTGTGCAAAAGTTTTTATCTTGATGAAATCCCAATAGTTCATTTTTGCCCTTGCTTCCCTTGTCTTTGGCAATGTGTCTAGGAAGAAGTTGCTGCAGCTGAGGTCAAAGTGTATGCTGCCTGTGTTCTCCTTTAGGATTTTGATGGACTCCTATCTCACATTTAGGTTTTTAACCATTTGGAGTCTATTTTTGTGTGTGGTATAAGGAAATGGTCCAGTTTCATTCTTCTGCATGTGGCTGTCCAATTTTCCCAACACCATTTGTTGAAGAGACTGTCTTTTTTCCATTGGACATTCTTTTCTGCTTTGTCGAAGATGAGTTGACCAGAGAGTTGAGGTTCCATTTCTGGGCTCTCTATTCTGTTCCATTGATCTACGTGTCTGTTCTTGTGCCAGTACCATACTGTCTTGATGATGACAGCTTTGTAATAGAGCTTGAAGTCTGGAATTGTGATGCCTCCAGCTTTGCTTTCCTTTTTCAAAATTCCTCTGGCTATTCCGGGTCTTTTCTGGTTCCATATAAATTTTAGGATTATTTGTTCCATTTCTTTGAAAAAAAAGTGGATGGTATTTTGATAGGGATTGCATTGAATGTGTAGATTGCTCTAGGTAACATTGACATCTTCACAATATTTCTTCTTCCAATCCATGAGTATGGAACGTTTTTCCATTTCTTGTGTCTTCCTCAATTTCTTTCCTGAGTATTTTATAGTTTTCTGAGTACAGATCCTTTGCCTCTTTGGTTAGATTTATTCCTAGGTATCTTATGGTTTTGGGTGCAATTGTAAGAGGGATCGACTCCTTAGTTCTCTTTCTTCTGTCTTGTTGTTGGTGTATAGGAATGCCACTGATTTCTGTGCATTGATTTTATATCCTGCCACTTTACTGAATTCCTGTGAGTTCTAAAGGTTTGGGGGTGGAATCTTTTGGGTTTCCCACATAAAGTATCATATCATATGCAAAGAATGAGAGTTTGACTTCTTCTTTGCCAATTCGGGTGCCTTTTATTTCTTTTTGTTGTCTGATTGCTGTGGCTAGGACTTCTAGTACTATGTGGAATAACAGTGGTGATAGTGGACATCCCTGCCATGTTCCTGACCTTAGGCAGAAAGTTCTCATTTTTCCCCATTGAGAATGATATTTGCTGTGGGTTTCTCATAGATGACTTTTATGATATTGAGGTATGTACCCTCTATCCCTATACTCTGAAGAGTTTTGATCAAGAAAGGGTGTTGTACTTTCTCAAATGCTTTTTCTGCATCTATTGAGAGGATCATATGGTTCTTGTCTTTCTTTTATTAACGTAATATTTCACATTGATTGATTTGTGGATGTTGAACCAACCTTGCAGCCCAGGGATAAATCCCACTTGGTCGTGGTGAATAATCCTTTTAATGTACTGTTGGATCCTATTGGCTAATATTTTGGTGAGAATATTTGCATCCATGTTCATCAAGGATATTGGTCTGTAATTCTCCTTTTTGATGGGGTCTTTGTCTGGTTTTGGGATCAAGGTAATGGTGGCCTCATAAAACGAATTTGGAAATTTTCCTTCCATTTCTATTTTTTGGAACAGTTTCAGAATAGGTATTAATTCTTCTTTAAACGTTTGGTAGAATTTCCCTGGGAAAACATCTGGCCCTGGGCTTTTGTTTGTTGGGAGATTTTTGATGACTACTTCAATTTCCTTAGTGGTTATAGGTCTGTTCAGGTTTTCTATTTCTCCTGGTTCAGTTTTGGTAGTTGATACATCTCTAGGAATGTATTCATTTCTTCCAGATTATCTAATTTTCTGGCATATAGTTGCCATAATATGTTCTTATAATTGTTTGTATTTCTTTGGTGTTGGTTGTGATCTCTCCTCTTTCATTCATGATTTTCTTTATTTGGGTCATTTCTCTTTTCTTTTTGATAAGTCTGGCTAGGGATTTATCAATCTTGTTCATTCTTTCAAAGAACCAGCTCCTAGTTTCGTTGATCTGTTCTACTGTTCTTTTGGTTTCTATTTCATTGACTCTTGCTCTGATCTTTATTATTTCTCTTTCCTGCTGGGTAGGCTTCATGTGCTGTTCTTTCTCCAGATCCTTTAGGTGTGGGGTTAGGTTGTGTACTTGAGACCTTTCTTGTTTCTTGAGAAAGGCTTGTATTGCTATATACTTTCCTCTTAGGACTGCCTTTGCGGCATCCCAAAGATTTTGAACATTTGTGTTTTCATTTTCATAGGTTTCCATGAATTTTTTTAGTTCTTCTTTAATTTCCTGGTTGACCCGTTCATTCTTTAGTAGGATGCTCTTTAGCTTTCATGTATTTGATTCTTTCTGACTTTCCTCTTGTGATTGAGTTCTAATTTCAAAGTATTGTGGTCTGAAACTCTGCAGGGAATGACCCCAATCTTTTGGTACTGGTTGAGACCTGATTTGTGACCTAGGATGTGATCAATTCTGGAGAATGTTCCATGGGCACTAGAAGAGAATGTGTATTCTGTTGCTTTGGGATGGAATGTTCTGAATATGTCTGTGAAGTCCATTTGGTCCAGTGTCTCATTTAAAGTCTTTATTTCCTTGTTGATATTTTGCTTAGATGATCTGTCCATTTCGGTGATGAGGGTGTTAAAGTCCCCCACTATTATTGTATTGTTGTTGATGTGTTTCTTTGCTTTTGTTATTAATTCCTTATATAATTGGCTGCTCCCATATTAGAGGCATAGATATTTATAATTGTTAGATCTTCTTGTTGCATATAGTGGATTAGTTTCCTGTGTCCTTCCTCATCTCTTATTACATTCTTTGGTTTAAAATCTAATTTGTCTGATATAAGGATTGCCACCCCAGCTTTCTTTTGGTGTCCATTAGCATGGTAAATGGTTTTCCACCCCCTCACTTTAAATCTGGAGGTGTCTTTGGGTCTAAAATGAGTCTCTTGCAGACGGCATATCGATGGGTCTTGTTTTTTAATCCAATCTGATAGCCTGTGTCTTTTTTGGGGGCATTTAGCCCATTTACATTCAGGGTAACTATTGAAAGCAATGAATTTAGTGCCATTGTATTGCCTGTAAGGTGACTGTTAACTGTATATTGTCTGTGTTCCTTTCTGGTCTCTGTTGCTTTTAGGTTCTCTCTTTGCTTAGAGGACCCCTTTTAATATTTCTTGTAGGGCTGGTTTCATGTTTGCATTCCCTTTAGTTTTTGTTTGTCCTGGAAGATTTTTATCTCTCCTTCTATTTTCAATGATAGCCTAGCTGGTTATAGTACTCTTGGCTGCATATTTTTCTCATTTAGTGTTCTGAATATATCATGCCAGTCCTTTCTGGCCTGCCAGGTCTCTGTGGATAGGTCTGTTGCCAATCTAATGTTTCTACCATTGTAGGTTACATATCTCTTCTCCCAATCTGATTTCAGGATTTTCTCTTTGTCTCTGAGACTCGTAAGATTTACTATTAGATGTCGGGTATTGACCTATTATTATTGATTTTGAGGGGGGTTCTCTGTGCCTCCTGGATTTTGATGCCTGTTTCCTTCCCCACATTAGGGAAGTTCTCTGCTGTAATTTGCTCCAATATATCTTCTGCCCCCCTCTCTCTTTCTTCTTCTTCTGGGATCCCAATTATTTTAATGTTGTTTCATCTTATGGTGTCACTTATCTCTCAAATTCCGCGTTCGTGATCCAGTGGTTGTTTTTCTCTCTTTTTCTCAGCTTCTTTATTTTCCATCATTTTGTCTTCTATATCACTAATTCTCTCTTCTGTCTCATTTATCCTAGCAGTTAGAGCCTCCATTTTTTATTGCGCCTCATTAATAGCCTTTTTGATTTCGACTTGGTTATATTTTAGTTCTTTTATTTCTCCAGGAAGGGTTTCTCTAATAACTTCCATGCTTTTTTCAAGCCCAGCTAGTATCTTTAAAATCATCATTCTGAACTCTAGTTCTGACATCTTGCTAATGTCCGTATTGATTAGGTCCTTGGCAGTCAGTACTGCCTCTTGTTCTTTTTATTGAGGTGGTTTTTTTCCATCTTGTCATTTTGTCCAGAGGAGAATAGATGAATGAGAGAATAAAATGCTAACAGGTTAACAACGTCCCCAGAAAATATACACTAAACAAATCAGAAAAGACCTGAAACCAGGGGAAAAGAAAGGGAAAGAAAGAAAAAAGAAAAAGATAAATATAAAAGAAACAAAAACCAAACCAAACAGAAAAAAAAACAGAATATGATGAAATATGATCAGGCTGGTGAATAAATCAGAGCCACACACCTGATTTTGGGCGTATTTTGGTCTGTTAGAAGAAAGTGCCTCCCAAAATTTTAAAGAAAGAAAAACAAGGGTTAATATGATGAAGGGATGGAATATGACTGTAAAGATGAAAATTATAAAATATTTTATAAAAGGAATTGATAAGATAAGAAGTTGGTTGAAAAAAGAAAGAAGAGGATTTTTAAAAAAGGGAGAGAATGTGATCAGGCAGGAGATTAGAACAGAGCCATACACTAGAGATTTAGGGTATATTTTGATGTGTTAGAAGAAACTGTATCTCAAAATTTTAAAGAGAGAACAATATATATATATATACCAAAAATAAGGTTAACTACTATGAAGGGATAGAATATGACTCTAAAAATGAAAAAAAAATACTTTTTAAAAAAGGGATTGATAAGATGTCGGTTGAAAAAGGGAAAACAAAAAATTAAAAAAAAAAGACAGTTAAAAAAATTAACTTTGAAAGACTAAAGAATCATGGGAAAAAAGCCATGAAGTCTATGTGCAGTATTCCCCTAGCGCTGGAGTCCTGCCGTTCTCATTGATCAGTAAACTTGGTCTTGGCGGGCTGTTCTTCCGGATCTTCTGGGGGAGGGGTCTGTTGCCGTGGTTCCCAAATGTCTTTGCCGGAGGCGGAATTGTCCTGCCCTTGTTGGTCCCAGCTAAGTAATCCACTTGGGTTTGCTCTCGGGAGCTTTTGTTCCCTGCAAGCTTTCCGTACAGCTTTGGAGGACATGAGTGAAAATGGCGACCTCCCAATCTCCGCCCTGGAGGTGTCGAGAATTCGGGTCCCGTTCCTCAGTGCACCCCCAGAGGAACGCAGTCAGTTACTCCCATCTCCCTGGTCTCCAACCGCACTCCGTGCTCACCCGGCCTGTGACCAAGCGTTTCTATCTCTGGCACATGACCACGTGTGGAGTCTCGAAACCCAGCAGATCCCTGCAGTGCACTACTGTGCTGCTCCTCCTAGGGGAGGAAGGAGGTCTTCCTGGATCTGCTGCTTGTTGGGTCCCTGCTGGAGGAGCAGTGGTCCGACTGGGCCGCGGATCACGGTTTATGGCAACCCCGAGCTGAGAGCCCGCGCCTCCACTCCATCTCTGCAGCCGGCTTCCCTGCTCCGATACCTGGGTGTTCTGCCACACTCAGGCACCCCCGGTCTTTCTGTGACCCTGAGGGTCCTGAGACAACAGTGTCCCAATGTGGGTTCCACTCCCTGCTTGGCCACTGGAGCAATGTCCTTCAGCGGAGCTGACTTCTAAAAGTTTGGATTTTGTGCTCCGCTGCTCTATTACTTGCCGGTAGTGGCTGACGGAGGCCCCCTTCCCTGCCGTCTATCCTCCTGAATATCGCCTCAGATTCCCTTCTCTGTACATCCTACCTTCCAGAAAGTGGTCGCTTTTCCGCCTCTGTTTCAGTATTTAAACACTTGTCTCTAAAGTGAAAGTTGGTGCTTTTCAGACAAAGCACTACATTTTACTTAAGATTTTCTGGAATGAATTTAGGAAAGTTTGCTCTGAATTTCAATTTATATAAACTGGGGGATTTCAGATTACACAAAATAAAGCAGTCTATATTGACTCAGGACTCCATAATCAATCATTTTGGCCAAGAATATAATTGGAAATAGTTCTGCATACTATGTAATATTCTTACAACATCTGTCTTGGAGACAGGGGTATGTTCTGATAAAACTTTGTTTCATGTCTGTAGAATCTCTAAGATGTTTCACATTATTTAGGCCACTGTTAGAACAAGATGGAACAGCAATTTTCTTTTTAGTCCTTAAACCATGAAAATATCAAACTATCTTCCCAGTGGGTCAGTTTATGTCTTATGGAATCTGGTTACTTTCATCCTGCAAATCTTCCAGACATGGAGGCTCCACAAGTCCAAGGGGTTACAAACTCAACGGAGAAGGAGTTGGAAGGACTGAGCCAACCTGTAAATTATTTACACTGGTTATCCTGTAACCCCACTGTCCTGTCCTATACATATCACATCTTCATTAGCCATTCAGCAGTCAATGGACATTTGGGCTCCCTCCAGTTTGGCTGTTGTTGATTATGCTGCTATAAACATCCAGGTGCATGCACCCCTTCAAATCTGTGTTTTTTTATCCTTTGGGTATATACTTACTAGTGCAATTGCTGGATTGTAGGGTAGTTCTATTTTTAACATTTTGAGGAACCTCCATACTGTTCTCCAGAGTGGCTGCACCAGTTTGCATTCCCACCAACAGTGCAAGAGGGCTCCCCTTTTTCTGCATCCTCCCCAATACCTCTTGTTTCTTCTGTTGTTAATTTTAGCCACTCTGACAGGTGTGAGATGATATCTCATCATGGTTTTGATTTGTTTTTCCTTGATGAGGAGTGATGTTGACATCTTTTCATGTGCCTATTAGCCATCTAAATGTCTTTTTTGAAAAAATGTCTATTCACGTCTTCTGCCCATTTCTTAACTGGGTTATTTTTATTTTGGGTGTTTGATAAGTTCCATGTAGATTTTTGATACTAAGCCTTTATCAGACATGTTGTTTGCAAATATCTTCTCCCATTCCTAAGGTTGCCTTTTAGTTTTGTTGGCTCTTTCCTTTGCTGTGCAGGAGCTTCTTATCTTGATGAAGTCCCAATAGTTCATTTTCCCCTTTGTTTCCCTTGCCTGTGGTGAAGTGTCTGGTAAGAAGTTACTAAGGCTGATGTCAAAGATGTTGCTGCCTGTGTTCTCCTCTAGGATTTTGATGGTTTCCTATCTCACATTAAGATCTTTCATCCATTTTGAATTTATTTTTGTGTATGGTGTTAAGAAAGTGGCCTAGTTTCATTCTGTTGCTGCTAGCAGTCCAGTTTTCCCAACATCATTTGTTGAAGGGATGTGCTCCACATCTTTTTTCCATCGTATAACCTTTTCTGCTTTGTTGAAGATTAGTTAACCTTATAGTTGTGGGTTCATTTATGGGTTTTCTATTCTGTTCCACTGATGTATGTATCTGTTTTTGTGCCGGTACCATTCTGTCTTGATGACTATAGCTTTGTAATATAGCTTGAAATCTGGAATCATGATGCCTCCTGCTTTGTTTTTCTTTTTCAGAATTGCTTTGGCTATTTCTTTTGTGGTTCCATACAAATTTTAGGATTGTATGTTTTAGCTCCATAAAGAATGCTGGTGGTATCCTGATGGCGATTGCATTAAATGTGTAGATTGCTTTGGGTAGTATAGACATTTTAACAATGTTTGCTCTACTTCAACAACATAAAGGCCATATACAAAAGACCCACAGCTAATATCATTCTCAATGGGGAAAAACTGAGAGCCTTTCCCTATGGTCAGGAACCAAGACAAGGATGTCCACTCTCACCATTACTATTTAATATAGTACTAGAAGGCTTAGCCTTAGTAATCAGACAACAAAAAGAAATAAGACATCCAAATTGGCAAGAAAGAAGTCACTATATGCAGACTACATGATACTCTATGTAGAAAACCTGAAAAATTCCATCAAAAAATTCCTAGAACTCATACATGAATTCATTGAAGTCACAGGATGTAAAATCAATGTGCAGAAATCTTCTGCATTTCTATACACCTATAATGAAGTAGCAGAAAAAGAAATCAAGGAATCAATCCCATTTAAAATTGCACCAAAAACAATCATATACCTAGGAATAAATCTAACTAAAGAAGTAAAAGAGTTATACTCTCAAAACTATAGAACACTTATGAAAGAAATTGAAGAGGACACACAAAGAAATAGCCTTAAACTAAAGAGTTTTTCCACATTCTTTACACTCAAAAAATTCCTCCTTGGGATGGGTTCTTTGATAATGAAGGAGCTCTACATTCTGACTAAAGGATTCTCCACATTCACTCCATTGATGAGTGTTCTGTTTAGTGTGTCTTTGGTGATAGCTCCTAAGGGTTGAATGCCAACTGAAGGCTTTTCCACATTCGAGACATTGATAAGGTTTTTCTCCACTATGGTTGAGCTGATGTCAAATAAGTGTTCAATTCCGACTAAATGTTCTTTCACACTGACTACATTTATAGGGTTTTTCTTTGGTATGTATCCTCTTGTCTTAAAGACAAACATAGCCCCCAGAGTCTTTTAGTGGGACTAAGAGATGCATCCCAGAGACAAATAAGGGGAAATAAGCAAATCTGTGTCCAGTATTTTATAGTGCCTAAGATTCTAGACTGAAGTTACCCCAGGTGAGACTAGAGGATTCTTTGGATTATCTATTCCCTGATTGAAAGAGAGCTTGTTCTATACACACCCAAAATTGTTCTTTATATTCTGAGATGTCATTTCTGCAAGTGCTGCCATCCCCAAGTGAAGTTCCACTCTGGGGATTTATATATAGGTCACAGAGCTGCAGTTGGCCTCTGCACATATTTTTAAATCTGGCTCTTGGTCTTTCATAAGCAAGCACACCTAAACTCAGCACATTTGTTCTAACTTTTTCTTTTCTACTTTTTTTTCTTTCCAAGGGAGTAACTTTTTTTTGTTGTTTTTAACTGCCTGGGAACACTGAAAGATGTGGAAATGCTGAAAAATAATAGAGAAGTTGACATTTGTTTCCTTTCTTATTTAAATCTTTTTCTTCTCTCTTTTCCTTCTGCTATTTTTCATTCTTCTTCCATCCTTCAATTCTTTTTTTCTTTTTTTCCTAAATGCAATAAGTTTTGACTGCTATGATTCTGCTTCTTCTTTCAGGTCCTTCACATAATAAGCTCTATCAATGAATGGAGAAGGAGGGGAGCTCAGATGAAAATAAAAAAGGAAGTTCTGCAGCTTTTGCTACATTCCTTGTCCTACAGAATCATCTTTCTTCCCTATGATTCAAGGACAGGTTTATTTTTTTTATATTTTTCCCTGGATATCATAACACCTATTTTTATTCCCTCTTGAGACATTTATCAGTTAGGCTGTATACCAAGTCATGCCAAAACTTAATGACTTAAAACAATAGCCATCTGTTAAGTTCACAATTCTATGCATTGTCAGTCTGCACTGGGCTCAACTGAACAGTTCTTCTTATCTGCCCAGGGTTGGTTGATCTCAACTGGGCTTATCCATTTGTCAGGAGTCAGCTTCCAGACTGGCTGTGGGTTGGCTGGTCAAAGGCGACCCAGGTGAATGGCTGGTTTCACTTTCTCCTCCTTCTGCAGGCAAGACCAGGACTACTCACTTGACGTGCAGGGCAGGATAGCTCAAAGCTGACAGGAAATGTACAAGTTCTCCTGAGACTCAGCCTCAGAACTCACAAAATGACATTTGGCTGCATTTTATTAAACAATTCAAATCAAATATTAGAAGGGGAAAGGTGACATAGATTTCAGCTTTCAATGGGAGGGCAAAAGTTTGCAACCATTTTTGTAATCTACCACAGAGAACAATGGAGATAGTACAGTGTAGCTCTGAAGTTTGAGTTTAGAGTCAGAATATCACAAATCCCATCTTTCACAAATGATTAATAATGTTCACGTTCTTTAACTCTCTTCGGTTCCATTTCTAAATGTAAAATAGGGACTAAAATAGTATGTATGATATAGAGTTGTTGAAGATAAAAATATACTTATATTCCCATATATTATGAACTTAGCACAGTGCCTGATGCATAGTGAGAAAATATATTTGAGCTATTGTTATAGTGTTGTCATAATTTTTATTATTAGAGTTCTAGGCCTGGTTCTCCATTGAGATATACAATGGGTTATCTGTAATTTTTCAAGGCATTGTAGATTCTATTGAAACCCACAAACCACCTTTGTCTTAAAGAAATATTATTTTTATATTTGTTGACCACATACAGACTTGACCTTGGGATGGCAAATATGACTCTAATCATCTTCTAACTTCATGACAGATGCAATTCATTGATTTTGGCAAATTTTCTTTTTTAGATTTTTTTGAACAGACCTCCAGAAAGCTACTACCTAATGACCAGAGGTGGTAAAAGAGATAAAATGTTATACTAGAGATGGGGTCAGAAGGCAACAAGCACTCTGGTAATTAATCTATCTAATTAGGCTAATTAGAACCAATTAGGCTTCTAAAGAGGAAAAATAAATTGCAAAAACAAAGAAGGCTCTTTGGAAAGGATCATAAGTCATCATGAAAAGTCAGGCTGATTTTCAGGGAGCAGCATGGCTTATGGGTGAGAGAATGCTGGATACCTGTTCTGGAAATCAGATCGTAATTTTTTCTTCCTCCATAACACTGGCACTTTCAGAGTCCAGGGCAAGGAACATCATAAGAAAAAAAAAAAAAAGCTTAGTATAATCATTAGAAGATTTTAGCAATAAATTTATAGAGGAGTGACTTTCGACAAACCACTTAATCTCCCTGAATCTGATTACTCATCTGTTAAATGGGAAATACAGCTGAGAAAGACTAGAGAGGAGTTGAAAAGAAACTGATCATATCACTTGTAAGAAATAAGAGACTAGGCGCTCAGTTCAGCTCTGTGTCTAAAATATAAAATATTTAGATTGCAATATGTTTCCAAATACTTCAGTGTCATGCACCTAACAGACAATGCAGTGGAGAGTGGATAGTTTCTCACTTTTTAAGAGAACATTTTTGATACTCTATGTTGCCAGGTTTCAAAAGAACTCTGAAGTGGACCTGAATCTCTCTCCTTAGATGAGAAGGAAAACTGCGTCCACATTTCTCCTTGCCTCCTCTGACTCCCAATTAACCTGATGGGCTTGGCTGTAGTGAAGGGGACCCCTTTCAATAAATTGTGACCACACAAAAGTCTGTAAGGTAGTGAGTACTATCCCATATACTAGTTTGTATTCTTCACAGCAAACTCAGGGGGGAAGCTTTGTGGTTTCCCCTCTTTATGAGCAAGTCTTAGGAAGTGAAATGCTTTTCCCAAGGCCATGCAACAAGTCACTGCCAGGTAAGTCCTCAAAGGCAGCTTTTTTCCTACATTCCTGGCTCAATCCATAATACTTGATGCTTGAGGGAACATGACCACTTGATAAGTTTATAAATGCCATGTTTGATTGCAAAAGTGTCAGCTACTTAAATAAGTATTTTCAACACAAAATCCTTATGATAAAATGTAGTTAATATCCCCATTAGAAAAAAAATAATTTGGACCTTTTATTAACTTCTTATTTTCTTGTGTTAACTTATATTTAGCATTTATTATATACATTATGTGAATAAAGTCATCACAAAGCCAACAGTAAATAGGTCTTATCCATATGATGGAATTATTGGCTTTTATTCCTAAGGGTTCCAGAGCACTAAGATTATGTAATATAAAATGATGATGATGATGAAGATGATCACCATCATTGAGCTTCTGTGTGGCACTTTGGAACTGCAAGATGCCTTGATGTCACACATTATTTTGCACAGCAATCCCAGGAATTGTCAGTATGATGTGTACTTCACAATTAGAGAAACAGGGGATGCCAAATGCAAAAAAAAAAAAAAAGCCCAGTAATATGATGTTAACTCCCACCTGATTTTAACACACACTTCAAGAAATAGAACTGTTAAGATGCAAAAAATAACACTAATTTACCATCATTTCAATACTATATTTAGATATGAACATAAAAGAGCCAAGAAGGGCTTGAAAACCTCAAGTCCATAAAGAAGATTTATTCATTTATTCAATGATCCAGGTTTAGAGTTAGGTTCTAAGGATACAGAACATAAACACTGAGGTTCCTGAGAGAGCACACAATCTCCTAGGTGAGAAGATTGACCAAATGTTTACACAAGTAAAAAAATGTAAAATTTTAACTACAATGTTATGGGCCTCTGGCATATTCAGGGAAGGTTGCCTAAGAATGTAATGCTCAAGGTAAGCAAGATGGTTAATTTCCTGTGTCAACATTACTGGGCTGAGGGATGCCCAGATAGCTGGTGAAACATTTCTGGGTTTGTCAATGAAAGTGTTTCCAGATGAGATTAGTATTTGAATCAGTAGACGGAAGAATGTATCCCCTAACAATTGTGGGCAGGTATCATCTAATCTGTTGAGGGACCAAATAGAACAAAAAAGTGGAAAGAGAACAAATTCTCTCACTCTCTACTTGAGCAAGGACATCTATCTTCTTCTACCCTTGCACATTGGAGTTACTAGTTCTCTAGACTTTGGACTCTGTGACTTATACCTGTGGCCCCACGAGTTTTCAGGCCTTGGGACTCAGGCTGAATTATACCACCAGCTTTCCTGGTTCCAGAGTTTAGACAGGATATCATGGCATAGCTAAGCCTTCATAATCATGTGAGCCATTTCCAGTAATAAATAGAGGAATTCCTCTATCTATCTATCCTCTATATACTTATGGTTTTGTTTCTCTGGAGAACTATGATAACATAATGAGGCACTCTATTCTGTTAGAAGTGAACTAACTGAGAAAGAGAGAGAATGAAAGAGAGAGAGAGAGAGAGAGAGAGAAAGCCCCTGCAGGCAGAAGGAACAGCATGGCTAGAGTAATAGTGATGGGAAGGAACACTGCCTGTGCAGCATGGCTGGGGGACAAAACTGGCTGGGGAATGTGGTGTAAGACAAAGGTGAACAAATGTCAGACATAGATTTTGTTTAATCTCTTTAAATGATTTTTGACTTTATCCTAAAAACAAATGTGGTGTCTTAATTGAAGATAGATGCAGATAGTGAATCAGATATATATTTTGAAAAAGTTTCTATGGTTTTAGTGCAGAAAAGCAGTCCAGGTGAGGAGGGTGCATGAGGATGGTGGGGCCTGCAATGGCGCTGGTAACTTGTTAAAGAGGGAATGGGTTAATCTAAAGAAAAGTGGAGAGGTTAGAAACAAGTAAAAATTGAAGGTACATGGGTTGCATTAAATGATAAGGTTGGGAAAAGGGAAGAAATAAGAATAACTATGACATTTCTGGCTTATTGAAGTACATGGGTGGTGGTACCCTTCACCAAGTTGGGGAGAACTGAAGGAACTAATGTGATTTCCTGTGAGGGTGGATCTGGAAGAGGAATATGGACATACTGTGTTTGCATCTCTCAAACATCCTAGAGAATATGTGAGGTGGTCATTCTACTATAGGAGGCTAGAATTTGAAGGACAAGTTTCAGAAGGAGATATGTAAAAAAAAATGAATCATTTATAGAGAAAGGCAGAGTAAACACCCTGTCAACCATGGGCCTCAATGTTGAAAAAACTCCAACATTTTAACCATGGAGAAAACAGTATAAATGAGTCAGAGAAGAGGGATACCGAGAGAGAAAAGAGAAAAACCAAGAGAATAATATACCACAGACACCCAGACACAAGCCTATTTAAAGAAGAGGCCCATAGTTCCAAGTGCTGCTCAACTATCAAATAAAATGAGATCTATAAAATAATCACTGAACTTAATGGCCATTACTACACTTAGGTTTTGATAGAATTATAGTAGCAGAATCCAGTTGGCATTAAGAATGAAGGCAGGAATAAAGTGGCTGAGAATGGACTATAGGAATAGAGAAGTCTTGCTGTAAAAAGCAGTAAAGATCAAGAGAATGGGAAGACAAGCCACAGACCAGGAGAAAATCTTTGCAAAAGACATATCTGATAAAGGACTGGTATTCAAAGTATACCCCCTTCAAAAAACAAAACAAAACTACAATTCAACAATAAGAAAATAAACAATCCATTTTAAAAAAAATGAGCAAGAGATCCGAACAAACACCTCACTGAAGAAGATATACAGATGGGAAATAAGTTTTTGAAAAGATACTCCATCTCATACACCATCAAGGAAATGAATACCAAACCAACAATGAACTGCCACTATTAGACATACCTATTAGAGTGGCTAAAATCCAAAACACTGACAACATCAAATACTGGTGAAGCTATGAATCAACAGGAACTCTCATGCATTGTTGATAGGAATGCCAAATGGCACACTCGTTTTGGAAGACAGTTCGGTAGTTTCTTATAAACCAAACATACTCTTACCATGCAATCCAGCAGATACACTCCTTGATATTTGCCCAAAGTAGTTGAAAACTTATGGCCACACAGAAACCTGGACAGGGATATTTATAACAGCTTTATTAATAATTTCCCAAACTTGGAATCAATCAAGATGTCCTTTAGTAGGTGAATGGATAAACTGTTATACAAACAGACAATGGAGTATTATTCAGTGTTAAAAAGAAATGTGTTATCTGTTCAAAAACACTCATAATCAGGGAAGTGCAAATAAAAACCACAATGAGATATCACTTCACACCTATCAGAATGGCTAAAATCAGAAAGAGAAGAAATAAGTGTTGACAAGGATGTGGAGAAAAAGGAATCCTTGTGTATTGTTGGATGGAATGTAAACTGGTATAGCTGCTGTGGAAAACATATGGAGAATCCTCAAAAAATTAAAATAGAAATATCATACAATCCAGTAATTCCACTACAGGGTATTTACCCAAAGAAAATTAAAACTCTAATTTGAAAAAATATAAGCACAATTATGTTTATTGCAGCATTATTTACAAAGGCCAAGATATGGAAGCAACCTGAGTGTCTATAGATAGCTAAATAGATAAGGAAGATGTGATGTGTGTGTTTACACACACACACACACACACACACACACACACAGAATATTACATAGTCATAAAAAAGGATTAGGTCTTGCCTTTTGCAACAACATGGATGGGCCTAGAGGATATATTATGCTAAGGGAAATAAGTCAGACTGAGGAAGACAAATACCACATGATTTCACTCATATGTGGAATCTAAAAAACAAAACAGATGAATAACAAACAAACAAAAATCAGGATCACACATTCTGCATGGACCACTGGGCGTTATACGCAAATAATGAATCATGGAACACTACATCAAAAACTAATGATGTAATGTCTGGTGATTAACATAACAAAAAAACCCTGAAAATACAGAAATAATAATACAGAAAATAAACTGATGGCTTCCAAAGGAGGGGTGGGAAGGGGATGAGTAAAAAGGGGATTAGAAAATGCCAGAGGAGAGGTGGGAAGGGGAGTGGAAGGCCAGGCTTCCAGTTATGGAATGAATAAGTCATGGGAATAAAAGGCACAGTATAGGAAATATAATCAGTGATATTATAATAGTGTTGTATGGTGACAGATGGTAGCTACACTTGTGGTGAGCATAGCATAACATATAGAGAAGTTGAATCACTAAGGTATACATCTGAAACTAATGTTAACATTGCATGTCAACTATACCCAAATAAAAAAAATAAAAAATTTGCATTATCAAGCCATGAAAAGACATGGAATATGCATATTACTAAGTAAATGCATATTATTAAGTGAAATAAACCATTGTGAAAAAACTACCTAGTATTATTCCAATTATATGACCCTCTGGAAAAAGGAAAACTATAGAGACAATAAAAATGTCAGTGGTTAGCAAGTGTTAGAGGAGAGACGGCAATAAATAGACAAAGCAATGAGGATTTTAAAGGGAGAGGTGAAACTATTGTCTATGATACTATAATGGTAGATATGTCTCATTATACATTTGCCAAAAGCCATAGAAAACATCAAGAGCAAACCTGATGTGAACTGAGGATTTTGGTTGATAATGATGTATCAACGATGTAGATTCATGGACTAAAACAAATGTCCCACCGTGGTGTGGGATGTTGAAAATGGAAGAAACTGAATATATGGGGATAGGTGGTATATGTGAACTCTCCATACTTACTTCTCAACTTTGCAGTGAGCCTAAAATTGTTCTAACAATAAAATCTATTTAAAAAAGAAGGGAAAAAAGAAAAAAAAGTAGACAGACACTAGAAAGAATAACAGAGAGTTTTTCTTTTTCTTTTTGATGGGAGAGTCTTGAACAGGCTTAAATACATGGGATACATGTATAAATACAACTAAAATGAGAGAATAAGTAGAAGAGATACATAAGAATTTGCTCATTAATCCTGGAAAATTGCACTATTTTCTGCTAAAAATAATGCAATATTACATGGATAGAAAGTTAGATACTAAATTAACTAAGAAATGATACATAAGAATTTGCTCATTAATCCTGGAAAATTGCACTATTTTCTGCTAAAAATAATGCAATATTACATGGATAGAAAGTTAGATACTAAATTAACTAAGAAATATAGTAGGACAGGTGCACAGTGTTTCATACCCATTTAGGATTGGTGATCACAAACATAATGAAATTATGCTATTATGTAGGATTCTCTAGAAGTGCTCAGATTCTCATCTTGTATGATAAGTACTATTTTGGGCATTGGGCATTGGGGTTAGAATAGTAAACAAAAGAGATGAATTCTTCTTTTGTGGAATTCACTTTTTACATGAATGGACAAGTGTATATACAAAACAAGTTTTATGAGTTTATGAAAAAATAAGACAGTGTAGAGAGAGGGTATAGAGGGTCTGACACTTTCTTAGACTTCAAGGTTGATATACATTGCATTCTATGTGTTGACGCCCTCTAGATGTGAGTATACGATGGCACTATTGGTCCAAGGTGTGGCTATTTCTAGAGGGGAGGGGGGGATGTGTTAGCCTGGTGATGGGTATTAAAGAGGGCACATACTGCATGGAGCACTGGGTGTTATATGCAAACAATGAATCATGGAACACTACATCAAAAACTAATGATGTATGGTGATTAATATAACATAATAAAATAAAATTAAAAAAAAAAGAAAACAAAGTAGTGGAACACAGAAGGGTAAGCAAATGAAGGAGGGGGATAGGAGGAGATCTGGGAGAAGAGCATTTTAGAAAGAGGGAATAGTGAATAGTCAATACCATCTATGGGGTAGAAATATGCTTGCTATCTTCAACAACCTGAAAGAAGTATGGGGAAGTAGGCAGGAGGAAGCAGTATACCTTGCAGTGTTTTTAAGGCCATGGTAAGGACTTTGGCTTTTGCTCCAAGTAAGAACATATTTTGACTTACATATTAACAAAATCTCTCTGGCTATTATCTTGAGAATAGATTGGTGGGGTAGAAGTTGGGGAGGGAGGCAGTGGGTGAACAACCAATAGCTTTAACGGGTCAATTAGGAATCAGAGACAGATGATAGGTGATATTGCCTTGTTCCAAGATGGCGACAGTAAAGATACTGAGAACACATTGGATTCTTGAAACATTTAAGATGTAGAGCCAACAGGACTTGCTGTTGTTATGAAATTTGTATACTATTACACCAATAAATACTGCCTCTCTCTTACCCCAACACAGAACATGTATTCTTTTTTAATAATTTTGTGTGCAAGAAGAGAATAGAAATATTTTTATATAAATGGAATTTGGAGTCCTACATCTAGGATTTGGATCATGGCTACAACAGTTGTGCATTCCTCAGTTTTATAGTTTTGTCATGAGGATTAGACGAAAAGATGTGCATATCATGCCTAACGCTGTGCCTAGCACAGAATAGATGCTTGACTCATGATAGCCCCTGGACTCCTGTGCTACGCACCCTGCCCCTGAATGCTTCAGTAGTTATGGTTAAGCAGTTGGCACTTGAACTGAAATGGGCGAAGCATCTCTTTGGACTTTCACACATTTCATTTATTCCACATTATTGTTTTTATGTCTTCAAGGTAGTTGATGAAGTAAGATGTAAAGCATAGACACTGTGACCTGCCATGCTTTTTATCATGGGATGAAAGCCAGATGATACCAAGGAGCCTGGGTGATGCTATACATCAGAAGGAAGCAGAAGTAAGAGAGAAATGTCATTTCTGCTTGTTTCTGAGTCTCTCACTGTAATTGCCCTTCCAGAAGCTTGCTTGCTTGTTTTCTGAACAACTCCTATATCTATACAGGATTTTTTGCCTTAAAGATGGTTGCCTATAAAATAACAATAATATAATAACATTATTATTATTACTTTCATCATCATTATTATCATTTACATCCTAAGAACTCCCTATCTCTTTAACGAGATTGAATTTTATAATGTACATAGTAAGGACATTGTTTTAGTTGGAAGGTTACAATCAATAGATTTGTATTTTGGGACCATCGTTCTCATAATTGTGTGAAGGAGGGAGTTGAGAGAAAGGAGACTGGAGCAGAGAGAGCTTTTTGAGACTAGTGCAGCACTGTAGGTAAGGGATGATGGGGGACTGAGCCACACTTAGTGTTGAGATGGAAAAGAGACATACCTGTATGGTAAAGATAATCATGATTTTATAGTGATTTGTTGAATATCTGGGAGAACATTGAGACAGGACAAGGGCAAATTTTTAAAACAAAGTTTATAGTCAAAATGCCAAATTAAATGAATTGTTAAAAAATACAACATTAAAATGAAAATCATGTATTCAACTGGAATATACTAGGCCTGAGATACTATCATTTCTGTGGTGATTGTAGTAGATGGCTTGAAGGACCCTGAATATGGGGTAGGAAAGGGGACTGCTCTCAAGATACAGACTAGGGGGTCAGCAGCATATCTGCTGTAACTAAATTTATAAAAGGTGTAAGAACTCTCTCCCAGATGACAGAATGTAGATAGTAGTGAAACAGTCTGCTGGGAAACTGCAACATTTCAGGGCCAGACAGCAGAAGAGGATGTCTCAAGAATTGAAAGAGTCGTATCAGAGAGGTAGAGAAAGAATCTGGAGAGGAGGCTATCAAAATGAAGGGAGTGTTAAGGAGGAGTCCTTGACCTTAAAAAGTCAAAGAAAGATATACTAAGGAGGAAACAAAAATAACATTTTGGGGTTTATAGTTAGAACATTGAGTGCCTGGAATTAGCTTAGTAGATACATTTAATTGGAGAAAGACGTAACATAACATTGCAGATTAAAACACTGAGAGAGAAGATCCCTTCAAATGTCAGTTCTCTCTACACATCGTTATCAGGAGCTTCCAGTGTGATAAAGATGCTTATAAAAGGTAAGGCACAAAGCCTGAAACAAAAGAAGTTATGATTCAAAGTGCTTTCTGCCTTGTCCTCATGTTCAGACTTCAATTTGTGTTTAGGGAGAAAAAAAGAGAAAGAGTGAGAGATGTTGCCCGGGGATATGCTTTAAATGCTAAGGTAATTTCAAAAGCAGTTCCTTATTTGGGTCAGTCCTGGTTCTGGAACTCAGCTTTACTGGTCAGGAAATCTGATGTTGTCTTGGTGCTAGAGCTGACTCAGAGGAAGTGACTATCTTAACTGAACTCTCAAATGGATTATAAACAAACCAGGAAGCTAATTTAATTTCCATGGCTCTGAATTGACCCAATTTTTCATGTCCACTGAATTATACACCTCTCTAGGGTAATCAGAAGCCATATTAGACCAAAAGACATCTGGTAAACATGATATCAGGCATAGACAGTAGGAAGGAAGGCTTTAGGCAAAACTGGTCGGTTCAAAACCAGCTGAAACATTTTTGCCTCACATCAGAGTTTTTTCCCTGGATGCAGAAAGTACATTGCCTTGTTTAGTGGATCTCCCATGGACATTCTTGCATGGTTACTGACTACTTTTTTCACTTTGCTCGTCTTTCCTTGAGCACTATTCAGACTGCCTTTTTCATTTGTGGCCCCAAACACATGGACTTATAAAATACAATGCACTGGACAAGTAAGTTTGGGAGTCAGACAGGCCAGCAATTATTTATTTACTTATTATGTATTTACTTATGAATGACTTCAAACAAGTCAAGCGATTTGATTACTTCTTAGACTACTTCATTATATGTGAAAAGCAGTACTAGGCTTCAGTTACATTGTGAGAGTAGAGGAGGTAATGCACGTAGCCCTATATTTGGCACATAGTAGACACCCAGCAAGACATAAAGACTGCTTTCTCTGTTTATGCTTTTCTCTCTCTCATTCTGCTATTTTTGTCCCTGGATTCAGTTGCACATTGCTTTGATGTGGCCATTCAACCCAATAAGCATGCAAGCTTCCAGTAATCAAGTACTGATCACTGAGAGGGGGCAGAGAGGAAGCCACTCTAAAAAATTGCAGGAATTTGGGTGTTACTCACTTAAAAAAAAAAAAATCAACTATTTTGAAATTCATAGAGATTAAAAATTGAAATAACATCATATAAATTGCTAGGTGAGCATTTCCTTAATTCATTACATTTTTTTAAATTTTGGGATTTCTAAAAATGTGTAAGAATTTTGAGAAACTCTAGAAGAATTTCTAACAAAGTTAAGAGAACTAATATAGACTGTAACTCTCAGAGGAAATTCTATAATCACAGTGATGGTCAGACAACTGTAAAAGAAAGAAAAGAACAATTGGAAATACAAAAACTAATGAAATAATGCAGGACAAATCAAAGATGGATGCTCGATGTGCATAGTCATCAAATTACAATCGACATGGAAAAACAAAATCCGAGCAAAACGTATTTCATCTGTGATCCATGTAATGCTAGATATTGGGGGCACAAGTTAATAACAGCAAGTACACATGCTCATTGTTGCTGAGAAGGCAGATTTTCACTCAGTCACTCACTGCCTGATATTTGGTCTATTCTGAGACATAAAGTTTACTTATGAAACAAATCTATAGACAGTGCAATTTAGGATAAGTCACTGAGATTAATTTACCTCCAGTATCTAATCACAGATAACTATATGTTAACCTTCACAGGAATTTAATCATGCACTCAGTAAATTCAGTATTTGAGAAGAACATGATTGTTGATTATCTTTACAATTTAAATTAATTAAGAGTATTAATAAGAAACTCTGTTAAGTGATAATAGGTCTATATATTTTAAGCTGGATAGAGCTGGTTGTTGTTCCTATTGTTTTTGTTGTTCCTATTGCTAATGCTTTCTGATATATTAATATTATTGCTATCATCAATGAGGGTCTACTCAGGCCCAATTGTTAGAATTGATTATGACTGTGCCCATTTTATACATTTGTTATAATTGGTTAAATTACAGTTTCTTTAGATACAACATCAAGTATGTTGGTAAATTTCATCTTCCTGAGATTTTTGCCTTCGGCATTTTAACTGATCCAACCCATGTCACATGTTTTCAGTAATAAATTTCTTGACCCTTCCTGAGCATAGGTCATTTTTAACTGATTACTAATTTAATTCAGGTTTTACCTGACTTTGACTTGCTTAACAATCTGTGGTTGAAATTATTTTCTGTATGTTCTTAAAACATTCTGTATTCTATAGTGTTTCAAGTGTTTCAAAAAGGTCACAATGGAATCAAATTAAAACAAAAATGATACAACTAAAAATATGTGTTGCCAAATATGGATAATTTAAATAATATAAAAATACAAGACGCTTTAAAGTAGGTGAACAGAGGGGCACCTGGGTGGCTCAGTCGTTAAGTGTCTGCCTTCGGCTCAGGTCATGATTCCAGGGGCCTGGGATCGAGCCCCGCATCGGGCTCCCTGCTCAGCGGGAAGCCTGCTTCTCCCTCTCCCACTCCTTCTGCTTGTGTCCCTGCTCTTGCTAACTCTCTCTGTCAAATAAATAAATAAAATCTTTTAAAAAAAATTAAGTAGGTGAACAGAGTGAGGCTTTTTGCAAATTACTAAAACTGCTTTGAGCAAAAAAAAAAAAAAAGAAAAGAAGAAATGTGATTAGTTTAGTTACATTGTCCTTGATGGGGAAAAATACAAATACAGCTATTCCTCTGGAGAAGCATATCTTTCAGGGAGCAGATGTGGTTAAGGCTATCCTTATTTCCCTATTTTGCGATGCGGAGATGGGGCACGAAGAAGTCAAGTCCGAGGATAAAATATCCCACCTTGTATTCAAAGCACTATAGGCTGTTTCCACTAGATTTTCCAAATTTTACTTCTGATACTTTTCCTTGTAGAAGTTTTGACTTTGAAAGTTCAGGAATTTTTAAGTTTTATCCATGTGCAAAGCACATCTTGACTTTCTTTAATGTAACTTGCAAGCTTATTCTGTATTTATTTCACCCTTACATAACTCAAAAGTAGCGGAACAGATTGTACTCAGATTGGGCAAAAGCAATTACCAAACATTTGACTAGGGCTAGTCGTGGTCCCAGAAGATAATTTTGGGGAAAGCCATGATGGCACGTAAATACAGGGTTATTAAAGGTTTTCACTGACAGCTTGGAAGCATAGTGCTTTCTAGCACCAATCCTCTCAGAAAGATCTACAGTGTCACCTCAGAAATTGGGCAGCACATTTTACATTCGGCGTTAACTTTGGGTTTAGCACATGCTCCTGGCTCTATGCTCGTGACAAATTACAATGGCAATGAAAATACTCAGTAATAAATATTGGCTGAGAACTTGAACATTGACAAGGTGCTTTCATTACTATGTTTTCCAGTAAATCCTTACAAACCTGTGTCATGAATGACTTCTCTTTTTTTACAGATAAGAAAACGGAGACTCATTAAATTAATAAAATATTGCTGGTCTACTTAGGCTTTTAAGAGCTTAGATCAGAACTCTGATCCATTCTTCATTCATTCGACAATTGTATCATGAAAGCCTACTATGTGCCAGGCACTGAGCCTGGCAAGGGAGATGTGGTGGTGAACAAGGCAAGCAAATTTCCTTCTTCATGAAATGTACAATCAGTAAAGGACATGCATGGAAAATGAACATAAAATCATGAATAATTATACTATTACAAGTCGTGATGTTCTAAAGGACAAAAAAAAGGCACAGCACTCCCAGGGAAACACACAGGCACCTGAGTGCGATTAGGTGTCTTCTATGAAGAAGATACAGCTAAATGGAGATAAGAAGGGAGGCTCTTCTTAGTGGGCTCTGGCTCTGCATCTCACTTTTCAACATTATACTCACTCTCTTAAAGCAATGATCTAACAATAACATGAAAAAATTTCAACGTTAAAAAATAAAGACCTCATCTTTGTCTTTATTTAAAAAGAAAAAAAACCCTATTGGATAATAGTCAAAATTCACTTCAGCTTTAACAACTTCCAGGATAATAGGCCAGAATGTAAGTGCACAGCCTTCTCCAGAAAGCACTTCTGGATCCTGAGCCCAGATGTGAAAGATCTCCTCCTGAAGCCATGTAAGACTTTATCGAATCTCCTCTTCAGACATTTATACCTGCCTCAGGTATAATTAGTTCTGCCAAGTTACACTGTCTGCAAGGGCAGATACCATGACGTTTCCGCATTTGCATTCTCGAAGGTGTGTTGCTTCAACATTTGATGTTTAATTGAATTGGTGGATGGAGATACATAATCTCTGCGTGGGAACAATACACACACATAAGAAGCAGCAGGGTGTAGCATAAAGAGGAGGGACTGTGGTGCCTGACCAAGCTGGATTCCAGTCTTCACCCCACCCGTCTGACCTTGCTTTCTTGCTTACTTACACTTCTGTGGGCTTTGGATTCCTGTCTGTAAAATGGATACTAACATCTCCCCTTTAAGGCTGTTAGGCTGTTGTAGAGAGCAAATACAAACTACGTGAAAATAAGGTGGGTTGATTCAATAGCTCACAAATTGGTAACTACTATTAATTTCTTATAATTTTCTTTCATTTATGGTTACCGATTTCCTATAGCTGTCTGGAATTTGATCAAGGAAAATGGGGGGGGAATTCTGAGTGTTAGAATATTTACCATGCCATGTAGATGTTTATGACTTATCAACATGTAATAAATGATAAAGGTGCTGAGACATGATCTATGAAGCAAAGGACCAGATATGGATTACATTTCACTCTGAACAACAATTAGCTAGTATAGCATTCTTGTCCAATCAAAATTTATGATATGAATAATACTATTTCCAAGATTTTTTAAGATTACTGTGAGATGTATCGAAAAATAATCGCAAAGTAATAGGACTGCATAGGACAAAAATCACTTAATACCCCTCTATGGGTGCTAAATCACCTCTCCTTTGTTCCTATAAAGGTATCTTTAATACCCAGCATCCCTGGTGCATCTTCTGCTGGCTTTGCAACTGATGAGAATAAGCAAACAAACCAAGCCAGTCCCAGCCCTTCTCTGACCCACGGAGGGAGAAAAGTGTGGGGCAACAATGGGAGCAAAGGGAGAAATGTGAATTCAAGCTGTTCAGCCAAAGCAGGGATGTTAATCCCCAAAGCTCATGGAGAGAAATCAATAAAGTCAAAACAATAATAAAAAATATCCATCTTTGTTAGTGTTTCAAACTCACCAAAGATAACATGAGCAAAAGAGACTGTAAATAAACAGAGAGCATCTTTTCAGTAGCCCATCAGTGTCCCTTTATAGCTACATTTGCCCTCAGAGAGAAAAAACAATACTACGGATCTATTTACATCTAAATCTCTTCTAGTTGTTGAAACAATATCCCCACTTAAATGCTGCCTGTCTGGAACATAGCAGACAATGGTCTGATTATCCTTATCATTGTTATTTTCAATCTCTCCCCTCTTCTCTCCGGATAACTGTTATCTGGGATCATATTCAAGTAAAGAGGAGATCGTGTTTCCAGCCATCCTGGGCATTTCTTGGTAGTCTTAATTGTCACACGCCGGTGGACCATACGGCAAAGCTCTCTTCGTGGAGTGCTTTCTTATACATTCACACATTCGTGTGTTCTGAGCAGCTTTTGCTAGTAGATCCCACCTGGTACGCAGCTGATAATCTCAAGAGAAACATGGAGCTGCCCTTCCCACGTTTTGCATTTATGAACTGTGGCTTTTATCCACTTGGCTGATGCAAAAACCTGTCCGCTTCAAGAGTGGGAAGAGCGTGATGCTTCAAGTTCCTTTGATGCCAATTGGGCCAAGATATTCCAATCAAGGGTACCTGACTCATGTCTCCCTTCTTTGCAGTGACCATGGAAACAGCATTGCTGATGCTCTGTGTGTGCAGTAGGCTGAATGTCAGTTAGAAATGCTCAGGGAAAGAGAACCTTTTAAAATTTTAACACCAAAATTTTTGACATAGGCCTGATACTGCCTTTAATGAAGCTAGAAACAGCCCACTAAAATAAAGTGCAATTGTTCTCCAACATTGCAACCAAAGCAGTTCAGGCTGAGTGGTCTAGATTACAAACACCTATAATGTAAGTCTTCAAGGGGTAAGACAAAGAGCACTGTGTGATGTTCTAAGATTCAGTGCCGCCTTGGTTTGTGTGTGTGTGTGTGTGTGTGTGTGTGTGTGTGTGTGTGTGTGGTGTTCATCTGTGTGAACATGCATGCCCTCACCCTTGGTGCATGCACATGTGCCTTCCTCCCCAAATGCCCTTCTTTCTTTCCACTCTGCTCCTACTGTCATCTCTGTCTGTCTAGAGTCTACCTATTTTTAAGGCTCCATTAAAACATCACCTACTTTTTACAGTTCACCTGGTCCTCTTCAGCTGGGAGAAATCAGTTCCTCTGAATTCACAGAGCATTGCATCTCATCTGATTCTCCCTAAGGATGTTTTTTGTCTTGTGTTTCCATTGAGTGAACATAGTTCACTCATGTCCCAGTAGAAGAGTATCTTAACACCCATATTTGACAATTGTAACTGTTGAACACTCATGAATATCATACTATGAATCCAAGCCCTAATGTGGGTAGCACAGGTAATGGAGATCAATACACCAGTACCAAATTCAAATGCTCAGGATTCTCTAATTTCCTGAGAAATCTGAGTGGGTTCTTCAAGTATCAGTAGTGCATCAGTACAGGAATCTGTGTTTGCTGCATCACAATTAGGTAGGTAAATTAGCCCAGCTGACAGGTTTTCATTCCCTGAAACTCTGCCTCCATCAGACAATGTACCAACACCCAGAAAAGCAATGTCTTAAGCAAATGCAAAGGCCAACTGAGAAAAGGACTTCTTAATTATTGGCAAAGTAGCCATGGATCACTTAATGTTGACTTTAGATATTTTGGTAAAATGTGTTCTAATTGGTTCAAAAAGCACTTATTGATAACTTTGCTGGGTTCTATGGGAGGGTACTAAACAAACAATAAAAAAGAAGCACCTTTGCCAGCAACCAAAACTGGATATATATATATAAGTAATTTAATAATTATATATATATAAATAGTTTAATGCTTTATTAGTTTTGAAGATGCCACCATCTTTTAAAGCAACAATGCCAACTCACCATTTAATGTTATTTCTACCTTACTTTCAGCATTTATTTAGTTGCTATCTCTAATTTCATATTTTCTCCACTTATTTGCTTATTTATTTATTACTGCTTACTCATTTAAATATGTTAGCAGTGTATTGTGAAGACTTACATAGTATATGTGCATACTATGAGCATACTCAAATATACCTTGAGCATATTGTAGTGTCCTATTTCTGTAATGTTCCTGCCATGTTTCCCTACAAAATGAACATTTTTGTTCCCAGAATCTGAGTGTTGGAACCTATTTGAATGTCACTTAGTCTAGGTTTCTCCCAGTTGGACAAGTGCCCTTTTCAGGAAGCAGACACACTCTGATCGACATGTACATGGCAAACTCCATTGTCAGCTAACTAAATCCCCGGATAACTAAAGGCAAATTCCTCTTCTGGACAGCTTTCATTTTACAGAGTAGTGTGCTTATTTGGTTGGCTGTGTTTTGTTGTTTTTCATTACTTATCTGTTACCTACTTTTTAAATTAGGATTTTATGTTTATAGAGTAGTTTTAGGTTCACAGCAAAATTGAGGGGAAGGCCTCCTGCCCCCATACCTGCACAGCTTCTCCCATTATCAACATTCCCCGCCAGGGTGATATACTTATTAAAGCTGGTGAATCTACATTGACACATATAATCACCTAAAGTCCGTAGTTTACTTTAGTGCTCTCTCATGGTGGTGTACATTCTATGGGTTTAGATAAATATATAATGACATATATCCACCATTACAGATCATACAGAATAGTTTCATGGCCCTGTAAATCCTCTGTGCTCTGCCTATTTATCCTTTCTTTCCTTCCTGATCCCTGGCAATAACTGACCTTTTTACTATCTCCTTCGTTTTGCCTTTTCCAAAATGTCACATAGTTGAAATAATAGAGTAAGTAGCCTTTTCACATTGTTGTCTTTCACTTACTGATATGCATTAAGACTCCTCTATGTCTCTCCATGGCTTGATAACTTATACCTTTTCAGTGCTGAATAGTATTCCACTCTCTGGGAGTACCACAGTTATTTATCCACTCACTTACTGAAGGATATCATGGCTGCTTCCAAATTTTGACAATTATGAACAAAGCTACTATAAACATCCATGTGCACATTTTTGTATGGATATGTTTTCAACCCCTGTAGGTAAATACCAAAGAGCATGATTACTGAATTGTATGGTAAGAGTATGGTTGATTTAGTAAGAAACTACTAGATTGTCTTCTAAAATGGCTCTACCATTTTCATTCCTACCAGCAATGCATGAGAGCTCCTATTGCTCTATATCCTTACCAGCATTTGGTGTTGTTAGTGTTTTGGATTTTTGTCCCTTCTAATGTGTAACATTCTAAGGTGTATAGTGGTATCTCATTTTAACTTGTATTTCTATGATGACCTATGATGTAGAGCGTCTTTTCATATGCTTATTTGCGACCCATATATGTTCTTTGGTGAAGAGTCTGTTATGGTTTTTGACCAATTTTTAAATCAGATTGTTTTCTTATTGTCAAATTTTAAGAGTTCTTTGTATATTTTATTCCAGTCGATGACTCATCTTATTTTCTTGCCATCATCTTTCACAGAGAAATTTTTACTTTTAATGAAGTCCAGCTTATCATTTATTACTTTCACAGATCATGCCTTTGTGTTGTATTTAAAAAGTCATCACATACACAAAATCATTTAGGTTTTCTCCTATGTTATCCTTTAGGAGCAACTTGTTTATTTCATTTGGGGAGGTGCTAATAGTATTATGTTTTTAATTTCAAATTCCATTTGTTCACTGCTGGCATATAGGGAAGTGATTAACTTTTGTATCCTGCAAACTTGCTATAATTGTGTATTAGTTCCAGGACTTTTTTTGTTGATTGTTTTGATTTTTTACGTAGGCTATTATGTCATCTGTGAACAAAGACTCTTTTATGTTTTCTTTCCCATTCTGTACACATTTTATTTCTATGTCTTGCCTTCTTGAATTAGCAAGGACTCTAGTACATGTTGAGAAGGAGTGGTGAGGGGAGACCTCCTTGCTTTGTATCTAATCTTAGTGGGAAGGCTTCAAGTTTCTCACCCTTAAGTATGATGTTACCTGTAGGTTTTTTGCAGATAGACTTTATCTAGTTGAGAAAGTTCCTCCCTATTCCTAGTCTACTGAGAGTTTTTATCATGAATGTGTGTTGGATTTTGCCAAATTTTCTGCATCTATATGGTCATATGATTTACTTTTCTTTTTAAGTCTGATGATGTGACTACATTAACTTATTTTAAAATGTTGACTAGCCCTTCCTATATGGGATAAATCCTACTTGGTCATGACATAGTACATAATTTTGTTTATGTATTCTTGGATTCAATTTGTTGATATTCTGTTGAGAAATTTTTCATCTGTTTTCATGAGAGATTTTGGTTATAGTTTTCTTGTAAAGTTATAGTATAGTTTTTATGTTAGGGTAATGCTGAACTCATAGAATGAGTTAGGAAGTGTTCCCTCTGCTACTGTCCTCTAAAAGAGATTGTAGAAAATGGGCATAATTCCCTCCTTAAATGTTTGGTAGAATCTGTTATCTATTTTTCTACTGAACTTCAATAGACCTGATTTCAGGACCAGACATTTACTTATCTATCTACAACTCCTCTCAGTCAGCCATTCCAAACTAAATGTCAGAAGTTCAATTTGTGTGGCCTTGAAAGAGAAAAAACATGTTTTTTCACAAGAATAGAACTCACAGCTTTAAGCTTTTCATTATTATGTGCATTTTGACTCTGAGTGTAAACCCTAGCTCACCATTTAAAATGTAAAACCTTAAATAATTTTTAAAAAACTTCTCTAAGCTTCAATTTCCCTGTCTGTAAACTTTGGCTTGTGATATTATCTTTGTCTTTCTCACATAATAATTTTGAAGGTCAAATAAGTTAAAGCTTATAGAAGTACCACATAAGCTGCCTGTAAATGAATAATTTGTGACAAGTTTATGCATATTCAAAATATTACCCTGAAACAGGGTTTCTAAGTGACTATGTGATTCTGAAAGAAAAGAATGACTCCAGACTCTCATTTCATCTGAATGCATACCACCACGAGGAATATTTGGAAGCCAAATGCCATTATTAACTTGTTCCATTGTGACCCCTTTAAGTATTCCAGGAACATTTGGTTATGGAAAATTCAAGAAAAGCAAACTCAGGTCTTTTACTGTAGGCTGGTTTTCTGTCTGACTATTCTAATACTCCAGCCCTCTTTCATTTGGCTATATAACATGTCCTTCATGTCTATGGATTCTAGAACCATTTCTAGGCTGCAGTGGGGAAAACAATTCTTTTTTTTTTTCCGGCTTATTGATCTGTACATAGCAATTGCATCCAAGAGGTACCCTTCTCATGCCCCCACACCCAGATTTGTCACTAAAGTGGGAATAATTACTCACAACTAGAAACTACCAGATAGATTACCTGAGTGGCCTCTCCTCTTTGCTTAATTGGCCTTCACATGCTTCACATGGGACATACCACCAAAGGTCCATGGTTTCTAGGAAACACATCTTTCTCCACTTTAACCTGAGATAAAAACAGATCCTGCTCCTGATCAGGCATCAGTGGGAATATATCTATCATGTAATTGAGAAGGCTGTGGCATTGGGAGACCTAAGTCTTTGTCCTATAACCTTCTGTTGCCTGCACAGTGAACACGGCAGAGATCATATTATTCATTGTGGTGGCTAAATGAGGAGCAGCATATGTAAGGTTTTACTCAGGTAGGATTTTTCATTTAATTAAATTGGAGTTTACATCTGCACAACGGACCTCACTGATAAAGGGAGGGTGCTGGAAAGCTTTGTTGTCCGACAGCAACTTATTCCTGCTGTAATGAAAGGCTGTCCATTGGTTTCAGTTCTCGGGGAAGGTTATTGTTCTTGAGCCAACACTGTCACCTCCACCTTGTATTTATGGAGCAATCTTATTAGTTCTGTGACCTTGGGCAAGTCACTTAACCCTTCTGACTTTTGGTATCAAGCAGAGTTATTAACGCCCACTAAACAGAGTTGTCAGGATTACATGAGGTAGTGAATGTGAAAGAGCCACAATACTTAGAAAGGGAACCTACCTGCATTACCTCAGTTCAACCTCACACAGTACCAGTGGGTGGAGGATTGGCCAGTTTATTCATTTGGTGTGTGTGTGTGTGTGTGTGTGTGTGTGTGCATATGTTTAACCCTAAGTTCCAAATGAGGATTCCAGTTCAGAAAAGTTAAGTAAAATATCTAATGTTGCAGAGCTGGGAAGTCGCAAAACAAAGATTTCCTTCTGGCTATTTTGACACTCATAACACATCAGACCTACACACATTTCCTGATGCCAAAGCCTGACCTTATTCAGGAATCTAATATTGATTCTCAATGTGCTGCAAAGTATCAGATATTTAAATGAGCAAATAAAAGACTCTATTAGGAATCTACCAAAACTGACTCAGAATGGAGAACACTCACTTTGGAATAGAACCAGTGGTGTGCTGGAGTAGTTCACACTGTCTTCTGAGGCAAGACTATTTAATCGTTAGGGATTTTTTTGAGCCAGTTGTTAAACATAGCCATTATTAAAAAGTTAAATTGCAAAAAAAAAAAGTTAAATTGTATAAACAATGAATTATAGTAAAAACAAATGTAATGAATGGTCAAAATTTATCACTTCCTAATTTTGGTTTTACTACATTTTATTATTATCTATATTCTTGGTCATATTATGTCTGTGTGGTAGACATATAATGGTTACTTACTGTGCATATGGCAGAAGTAATGGCATGTCCTTCTAATATTAAGGTATCAAAGACTGCAGCTTCCATCTTGGGTTTCTTTCTGTCTTTTGGATCACTACTCTGGGGAAGCCAGCTGCCGTGTCTTCAGGACACTCAGGCAGCCCATGGAGAGCTTACGTGGCAAGGAAATGAGGTCTCCAGTCTACAAGCCAGAGAGCAACTGGGGCCTGCCAATAACCACATGAGTTTGGAAGTGTTCAAATGACTACTGTCCCAGCTAACAGCTTCACAGCAACCTCATGAAAGACCTTGAACCACAACCAGCCAGTTAAGCTTCTCCCAGCAACTGATAACTACTATAGTAGCAATGCATCTAAATGCTCTTCAATTTGATATCAGATTTTAAAGGGGTTTGCGTAGAGGTGAGGAAACCTCTATTTTTTCCTAAGCATTACAAAGTTGTGGACAAACCCAAATTATGCCCACACTTAGTATAAATATTTCCCCTTTTATATTTTGCTAGTTAGTAGGTCCAAGCAAAGGCAATTAACTCTACTATCCGAACCTATTTAATTTGAGGGAAAAGCTTATTAAGTGTGAATTTAGATATGAAATAACATAGCCTGCTTGACAGTCTTTATTTTTGCTCTTTAAGTGTGAACCATCAACATACAAAATTAAATCAGGGTTATCCAAGAAAGTCTCTGGAAGGTCTAGGCAGGGTTTGAATAGTTTCCTCTTAACAAAATAAAAAATTATGGAGTTGTCCTTTTTTTAGTAAGAGAAGAATGGTGGTCAGGCAAATTAAGAATAGTTACCAAAGCAGACAAGACTAAGTCATAAATATCTGAAGACAAGAAATATTTATAACTACTATTGTAATAAACATACATGATAAACAATGATTGTTAAGAACTAAGCTTTTAAAAAATAACAAATAATACTTTAATGATTTAAGGCAATGAAAAAGGCACAGAGAATTAAAAGGATATTTTTGGGCCAAGGAAGAAACTTTGTAAATCTTGCCACAAAATAACTTACAAATATATAATAAATTCAGTTTAAAAATATAATATCAGTATGTTAAATAAAATAATGTATCATATTAAATCAATCTTCATAAACAACAATAGTTTTATAAACAGAAAATCATAACCACTATCTTGTATTCAAATTTCTATATAACTATTAAACTAGTATAGTCACAAGTTTATAGTAATTATTATTTTTAACCAAATTCTGTTTTCTCCAGACACAAGGGAAAACAGAAGGATAGAAATCCAATATCTATTTAGCTGTTATATAAAATGTCCACTTATTTTGCATATTTTTAAAATATCTTATAATATTCATATTTTTTAATATTCATATTTTTATAATTTGTAGTTGAGATAAAAGTATGTTAACGTATGTTTAGTAACTAGTGTTTTGTGTCTGTTTTTTACTTTGAAATTGTGTGAGCACCCAAAGATTATTTACTGATTAACTCAATCATATGTCCAAGGTCTTAAAATTAAATCTATGGAAATTACTATTTGAATTTACACAGGAAATCCTTATGATTTGTAGCATTGTCAGAATTTCATACAAGTAAACGCTTTACGAAGACATCTATAATAAGTACTCCATCTAGTGCACCCTGCCCAGTCTTGCAAGGTCTCTGAAATTCTGGTTAGCTTCCCAGTAGCTGTGTTCCACTTGGCCTCCTGTACAGTCTTACCCTGGACCACAAGCAGCTAAAGACCAATTTTTACTCAGATTTTTGTGACTCTTTTGCTCCATTTCACTTTTCTGCAGTAACCTGGCCCTGAAATCCCGTCTGTCCCAGTAGACTTAAACTCTGGTTGCTATTTCTTCAGCTTCGTTCTATTTAGATCCTATTTCCCTATGCAGACATCCATATGGTGGACTCCTGCATTACCCCAGAGATTTAGATGTTTCTCAATTCCTCCCTTGTATTACTTAGTCATGAAATAAAATTTTATTTTTAAAGAGCGTATTTCTTTTTGGATTTTTTTTTCTGGAAGAAAAATCTCAGGAGTTGGGTTCCTAGGGGAAAAAGAATGAACAGTTTTTCAATAACTTTTTAACGACAAACATTCCCTGATATACAACTGAAACTCTTTGTTGCTTATAAGACTGGCACAAGTCAGATAATTTTACCTTCGACAGCCAAAGAATCCTACCCCCAAGCATCACTAGAAAACATATCTACTGGGACTTGGGTTTGCCCACAGTTGTGTCCCACATATCTTTAGAGATACCCAGGCTTCAGATATATATATAAAATCCATATCTATATCTATATCATCTATCTGTATATTCAGATTATCTCTATATAAATAGAAACAAATTATAGATGCTAACATAAGCTTAATTCTACAATAATAGGTCAGGAACTTCACTGGACCTCATCATATTTGTGTAGCTGAAAGTTAAAGTAAGCATCTACAATTCCATGGGACACCCTCTTGCTTTTAGGCATACATACCAAAAATTATAATATTTTGGAAAATATGAAAAAGATGTACAGAATTTTTAAGTGCTCCAAAAATTGCCAAATGAAATCATTTCCTGAATTGAAGGACTATGCCAAAAGCATTTTAAAGATAAGATTCTGATTAAGAAAGTTCTTGAGTCATTGGTTATGCTGTGGTTTTATAGCAGAGGAAAAGCTAAGGCAGCCCAGATACAGTTACTAAAATTAAGTCCAAGACTCACAGTTTTTCTTCCTTGTTCTGTCTTTTGTGCTGTTGTCCCCCTTTGTGTGTGTGTGTGTGTTCGTGTGTGTGTGTGTGTGTGTGTGTGTGTGCACGCATGGAGGGATTTCCTACACTAGATCCTTTTACCTCTCTTATTTTTAGGAAGCGATACTTTCTTAAAACAATTTTTTTGGGAGGGGGTACCGTAGGAATTTCAGTGAGCCAGTATTCAAACCTAGGAGACATTTTGTCTTTCATGCATATTTATGCATGTGAGTTATTTCAGTCTTTCGTTTTTCCAGCCAAGGAAGATGGTGGTGGCAAGGTTATTTTCTAGGCAAAGCCTCTCTCTTCTGACACAGACTGCTTCCCTCAAATTTAGCTTATCTGTGGAAAACTTTATTCAGCCCCCCTCGTCTGATTTAAAGAATTGAACTTGGTCTAGGAAAGGTCTGCTCTGGGCCCCATGCACCTCATTTCCATCCTTGGGAAGGAGAGGTTTCTCTTTGGCATGCCAGTATGTTCCTCACCTTTAGAGTTGTTATTTGTTGGCTCTTCCTAAACTCTACAACCACAGATGTGTTTTCAAAAGTTCTTCCTCCTAATCTTCTGTTCAGTTTGAACTACTCTGGGCAGTCATTCCTCTTATTTTGTTCATATTTTCAGCTTTCTCCGTTTCACTGAAAACACATTTACATTTTTATTTCTTATTCCTCTTGATATTTTGAGAGCATTTCTCAAAAGAAAAGGGGCAAATGTTGATTTTTGCCATTATTTTCAAACTGGATGCCCAGTTCCTTTGTTTTAAATATATTGTGTAGAGTACACATAATTGGATCATTAATCTAGTCCAGAGGTTTTCTTTAGATTATGATACTACCTACCTTTTAGAGTTTAAAAAAATTGATATGCCTAAGGCATTTACAACAGTGGAGGAAATGATGTTGCTAAGATAGAACTCTGGTATTCTGTTCATTTCAGTTTTCTGCTGTAAGCAAACCTCAGTAGGTAAAACCATTTACCAGGTTTAATAATATTGGAACTAGAAAAAGCAAACAGAGGCACTCATCAGCTATGACTCTTCCATTACCTACACAGCCTCAAAATTATTTTCAGCATAATTTTAATATTTACAGGGTAATTTTCAAGTGAGTTTAAATTTTACTCCAAATGCATAGGGAATAAATTATATCTATTCCTTGAATTTGCATCCAGGTTTTTTGATGGGCTTCTGGTACCGGAATTCATTTACAGCATGGTAAAGTTCTATGATTCATTTTAAAAGAGAGAGAGGGATCATGAGAGTTGAAAAAAGAAAAAAAAATGTGAGAAATTAAATTCCATGTAAAAATAACTGCACTTTTAAAACATAACAAGTAGGGGAGATTAAAAATCAACATGTCTAGATATTTGGGGTTTTTTTTCCTTTGGCTTGAATTATTCCCCCACAGTATTTAATCCAACATTAAATTACAGTTCTAGACAACCTTCTCTACTTCTTTTTGGAGTGTCTCAGGGATCGTCAGTAAATACATTCCTGGACAAAAGATTCTCAGATTGATGGTGTTGTAAACCAAGTCTCATGATGATGTAAGAAGTTCTTTTGTTTGGTTAAGGGTTCTGATTGTCGGCTTATGTGTTCACCTTCTGTCAAATTCAAGTGAACTTGGTTCCAAGACTAATACGTATGAATTTTAATAAACAGGTGAAAGTGTGAGAGGGGAAGGAGTCATTTCCAGTGACAAATGGGTCCTGGTTTCTTCTGAAGAGGTAGTCTTAGAAAGGGCATTTCTGCTGCAGCCCAGACTGTTTCAGGAAGGCAGGGACACAGCCCCTTCCAGAGGGTGTGTTGAGGAAGTAAACATGCAGAGAAAACTTTACCAGTATGTACAAGGCAACAGGAAACAGTAGAATCCCAGAAAGGCAGAGAAGTAGGGTAGTCAGTGTGTGCCAGACCTGGCCAGCAGTCCACACGGATTCAATGGTCAATGTCAAGAACAATCTATGTAGCTTAAGAGGTTTCTGAGATCGGGGAGAACTGATAGATGTATTGCTTAAATGACCAAAAATATAAGTGGTTGTACTGATGCTGTAGCCAATGTGGCTAAGCGTTGATTAAATAAAATAAAATGGAGAGCAAGCTTGAAACTTCCCCAACAGATATAACCACTTAAGCCATGTAAACAAAACTAAATCTACCTTATTTCATGATCATATACAAAACTTAGATTATTTCTTATAAATGCCTCTCATAATCATAAAGGAAACATCATCTTTCTAAAATGGTATAAGATCATAACTTTTAACCAATCCCCTGCTGTCTGGAAACCCCCATTGTAATAACCAATCCTGTAAAGTTTAAATACCTTCTCATTTTCACTTTATGAGCTGTCTTGTGATATCATGCCTCTAGGCTTCATATCAGCTTTGGATTTGTCTTTTTTCTTTTTTACGTGTCCCAGTGATGGGATGCTCCTCCCTGACTTCTTCCCTAGAGTGAGCTAAAGTTCTCCTTTCTGGGACTGTTATTCCTTTTGTCTCAAATGTGCATTTCTGGGCCTCCCTGGGAATCTATCTCATTCAGGATGGTGGAATTAAAAAAAAAATTTTTAGGGCGCCTGGGTGGCTCAGTCATTAAGTGTCTGCCCTCGGCTCAGGTCATGATCCCAGAGTCCTGGGATCGAGTCCTGTATCGGGCTCCCTGCTCAGCGGGGAGCCTGCTTCTCCCTCTGCCTGTCTCTCTCTCTGTCTCTTATGAATAAATAAAATCAAAAAAAATTTTTAAATTTTAATTTCAGTATTGTTAATATGCAGTGTTTTATTAGTTTCAGGTGTACAGTATAGTGATTCAACAATTCTATACATTATTTGGTGCCCATCATGAGGAGGATACTCTTTAATCCCCATCACCTATTTCACCCATCCCCCCACCCACCTCTTCTCTGGTAACCATCTGTTTGTTCTCTATAGTTAACAGTCTGTTTCTTGGTTTCTCTCTCTCTTTCTCTCTTCCTTTGCTCATTTGTTTGGTTTCTTAAATTCTACATATGAGTGATATCATATGGGATTTTTCTTCCTCTGACTGACTTATTTCACTTAGTATTGTACTCTCTAACTCCATTCATGTCACTGCAAATGACAAGATTTCATTTTTTTTGATGGCTGAACAATATTCCACTGTGTATATATACCACCTCTTCTTTATCCATTCATCAATCGATGGACACTTGGGCTGCTTCCATAATTTGACTACTGAAGATAATGCTGCTATAAACATAAGGGTGCATGTATCTCTTTGAATTAGTGTTTTTGTATTCTTTGGGTAAATACTGTGTAGTATGATTGCTGTATCATAGGGTAGTTCTATTCTCAACTTTTTGAGGAACCTTCATACTGTTTTCCATAGTAGCTGCACTGGTTTGCATTCCCACCAACAGTGTGCTAATGTTCCTTTTTCTCCGCAACCTCGCCACCAACATCTGTTATTTCTTGTTGTTGTTGTTGTTGTTTTAGCCACTTTGACAGGTGTGAGGTGATAACTCACTGTAGTTTTCATTTTTGGATTTGAAGACTCAGAGCTTGTGAATTGTTCTTCTGTGCACAATAAACTCTTATTAAATAATATTTTACTGATCTGTTTGAATTTTTTTCAACTTTTGGATTTTTGACAGTTTGGATACTTTAAAGTCAGACTTACCCAAGGTTTGCCCCTAAAGGCAAGTAGCCGATGAGGAAGAGTAGCCTCAAGATTGGGAGTCTGCATCTTAAGAATACAAGGAAAATATACAAAAGGAGCAAGAGGTACCGTTCAAATACATCCCACCCCAACAACCTAAAAAGCTGAGGCAAACTACTATTGATGAGAAAATGGATCACTGTCCTAGAACAATGGGTCTTTGTTCTGAGTCCCCATTTTTTTTCCAGTTAGAACCAAGTAAAATCAGTATAGATAAATAAAGGAACTAATACCCAGAAGTGGTTCTTATTTCTGCCAAGGAGGTAGAACCATTTAAGTAAACCACTTGTGAACAACGTATGCAAAAATCATATACATATAGGTAACCAATAATTTAAGCACTTATATGCAAAGATGTAAATATATATGTACATTTATACTCATTTATATCTCTCTCCTTACTTATTATGGCCCCTCTGGAGTTTCCAGGGTAACATAATCAAGGTAAGACTAGTCTGGCTAGCTAGCTCAAAGAGAAATATTTTATGGAGATGTATACATTGCACTGGGCTTTTCCCAGTCCCTTAAAATTCAGTCCTTCTTCTGCATTATCACGATGGGGATTCTTACCAAAAGATGTTTAAAAAGACAGCATTCATCTTTGGAGATTTCTTGGGAGTACTTTGGCATCTTTTGGTGAAATTTGGCACCTTCCCAATGATACAGAACAGTTTTTTCAAATAGGCTGGTAACTTGAACCATCTCAATTCAAGAAAAATCTTTTATAAGAGCATCCTGTGAAGAATTCTAGCACTAACTAATAATTCCTCAATCACAGGAGAGAATATAAAAACCTTAAGTCACAATGAAACACAAAAATATAATGCAAAATGGCAATTTGATAAAATAAAGATTAAATTCAAAGTTTTCAGGTGAGACAGGAATCCAGAGAGCTTGCTCAGATACACGGGGCATCCCTCCTTCCTGAGATAAAAAGCAGACTTGGACCAAGAATTTGAGTGTACCATAGCCTCAGTCTCTTGTTCCCAGAGCTGCCCTGGTAACTGCCTGTGAAAATACAATTTAGAAGATGCCATTTGACTGTCCTCAGAAAGACATCATTAGTTAATGAAACAGTAGCTATTTAAGCACCTGTAATAAGTAATGGGAATTTCAATTCTACTAATAAAAGGATATTATTTATAATGAGCTATACCACCAAATGAGTTCTGAATGTGGAAGGCTAACTGTTACACTGTGACTCAGAACATTACCATAAAGTCTGGAGCTACACATGCTGATTGCAAGGAGAACCAGGATATGGAGAAAGCATGAGAGCTAATGAGCCCAGCCTGCAGGAATATTAGCCTCTATATTCTTCTTGGTTTGTTGGCACAGACATGGGAGAAGGGAAACTAGTTCAGAGAGGGGCATTTTTTTTCCATATTAATATAAGATTCAAAGGGAAATCCGGTGGTTTTTTAATATTGCTAGAATGTTCTGCGTTTTTCCTCTAGGAAATGTCAGCAGCAACTGTACTTAGAAAAATCATCCAATGATATAATATGACTAGGATCAGGGCCCGTTGGCCCTAATAACATTTTAAGACCACTCTCTTTCCTCTGCCAGCAAAAGCCAGCTTTAAGTTTGAGATCTTCATGTATTTTCCACTACCTTCAGTTCTTATACGACCAAGACTCAGCACTTTTGATCCCCTTGAAGATTTTAGTTCCAGGATTATAGCCATCTCCATTATATTCTGACTGCCACGGTCCTTGGTGATGCCAGTATTCATGCAGTATTCCAATACAGTAGTTTTTTACTTCCTTGACCTCCTCTCCTCAAATGAATGTGTCTTCCACCCTGGTAATACTTAAACCCATTCATTGCTGGTGATTAAAACCCTCCACAATCTCAAACTTAACTTACTATCTTTCCAGTTCACTTAATTCAGTACCAACACCAAACATCTTGAACCCCATAAGGCTCATGAACACTTCATTACTGATCATATCACCTTTTTTTCTGGCCCTTACTTTCTCATGCTTTCAAATGCTTCCTTACACTACATAGATTTAATATTACATCTTCAATTAACTTTTTTCTTTATATTATTATACTCATTAAAAAAATACAAATTTCTGCCTATCCTATGCATCCACTCACTTAGCTATATATGGTAAGGAAAAAAAATACACATCTGTGTTTATTGGTCTTAACCAGTAAAGGGCACCACATGGGCATAATCTCTTCCACTGATCTTTGTTTTCTCCCACTTCCTGAAGTGGCTTCCTCCCCATCCTTGCTCTCAGATGATGACCTTGCTCCTTCACTGACAAAATGCAACCATTTTGCAAGACCCATTACCCACACGTGTCCGTCAACCTCCTTGCCCATAAATCACACTTAAAAGTATTCCAGTCTTTAAAAAAAGAAGAAAAGCAAGGAGTCCACCGAGGTTTTGGAAGAAGTAGATTTGTGAAGACCTTCAGTTATGGTTGACAATACTTTCCAAATTTGCTTCAAAACAATTCTGTGAGGACGCCTGGGTAGCTCAGTCAGTTAAGTGTCCAACTCTTGGTTTTGGCTCAAGTCATGATCTTGGGGTCATGGGATGGAGCCCCACATAAGACTTCATGGTCAGCATGGAGTCTTCTTGTCTCTTTCCCTTTGCTCCTACTTAGGTGCACTCTCTCTCTCTCTCTCTCTCTCTCTCAAAAATTAAATAAATAAATAAAATCTTTTAAAAAATGCAATTCTGTGAAACTTAGTATCTTGCAGGATAGATGTGTTAATAAATATTAGTGCAGAAAATACCAGATCCCAGTGATTACTGAGAAGCCATGCCATCTTGGGTAGCCATTTAATTAATATCTGTAATTAGATAATCATAGAATTAATGGCTATAGCCTTCATTGTTTCATTTTAAAACCAATTTAACATATATGTATAATCCACCAATTCTCTGGGTCTGACACTGCTCTGAACATTACCATAAAGTTCTTATACTTGTGAGATTCTAAATATAAAAAAGGTTTTGCATTTATGGAGCTTGGATTCTACTAGGCAAGAAAAAATAAGTCAGCATACAACTATTAGGTCAGAGAGTGGTGAAAACTCTAATAGAAATAAATCATTTAAGGGGCTATAGTGATGGGGTAGGGGAAAATAAATATAAAGGGTCCTGTTAAATATGACAGTCAGTGGGATAGATAGGTAAATGCATTTGAGCAGAGTGGACAGCCAATGCAAAAGTCCTAAGGTAGAAGCATCAAAGGAGAGCAGAATTTACCACCCAAAATATGCCTCTTTGACATAAGGAGTATCTTGAGCTGGTTATTAAAAACAAACAAACAAAGAAACAAGAAATCCAGCAGATAAAGGAGAAGTTCTGAAAACTGAGTAGAAGTTACACTTTTGTAGGAGATATTTACATTTATAAAGAAATCTCCACTTGTGACAGTGTCCCGCTCTCTGTACCAGGAAGAGAAGGATGACTCTAAATCTCTAGAACTCTTCTCACTGGAGAAGGCTTACATTTGCATAGCACTATCACTGGAGAAGACTCACACTTGTATAACACCCTGACCCTTGTTTCCTGTGCTTCTCATGATACTTCCCATAACTGGATTCCCCTTCCCCAAACGATATTTTTTTGTCTTTAGATGCAGATGGTATTTAAGGAGATGGCTTGGGTGACCATGAGAAGTTACTCGGTTTTCCTGGGAATCTCACAAGTATAAGGAGGTATACATGTTATTAAACTTCTCTTTGCTTTTCTCCTGTTGGTCTGTCTTTTATTATAGGGGCATCTCAGCCAAGAATCTAGAAGGGTAGAGGGAAAATTATTTTCCCTCCCCTACAGCATGCTTGGTAGTGTAGTAGGGACAGCAAAGAAGCCAGTATGATTGGAGCCTAGTTAGCAATAGGGAAAGTGGAAGAAGATGGGAATCAGAAGAGAAAGTCAAGCACCAGTGGAACCTTCAGGACAAAGGAAGCCTTTGGTATTGAACCCTTCAGATGGTATATAGCAGGGGATCATCCAGGCTTCTGGGCAGTTAACAAACCACAGAGGTAGAGAGTGACTATTTGGGACATTCTTATTTTGATCCAGGTTAGAACGAATGATAGCTTGAAGGACAATGGCAAGGTAAAATTTATAATAAATGGTACAATTCTGAATGTATTTACTGACAAGTTTGATGTATGTTCTGTTGACCAAGAAGTAATTCACTGAAAATTAAAGCAACCAATCATTTATTTGGGCAATTAGAACTGCAATTCAGGAGACACAGATACAATTAGAAATCTGACTCACGTTTCCAGGAAGAGGAAGATGGGACAGGGTTATAAAGAGGAAAGGTTACAGGGGGTAGTTCTCAGTCAGGTCTGTTATTCAAAACAGGGATTGAGAAACAAGGCTAATGGAGACTGGTTAGGTTAATATGCAAATGAGGGATTGAAAAGTGTCCAATCAAGTTGGTTCCTTTCAAAGTGAAGGGTGAGAACAATCCAGAGGGTGGGGGTTACATCCAGGTTTAAGTGGGGCTTGCAGCTAACAAAAAGTTCATAGTTCCTCTGATGAGGATGTCCATATTTTTCTTTTTCTACTTTAACATACTTTAAGAGACTCTCTTAGGTAGGCTTCCTTGCTCCATTTTTGAAATCTTGTCTCAGAGTTATGAAAGAACATGAGAAGACAAATTTTTAGTCTGAGTAAATGTTAAATTTACCAAAATGGAGACCTTTGAGGAAACAGGTTGCAGACCAGGATTTGGAAAAATTTATATATATATATATACATATATTTGAGTCAAATTTTGATTCCCTTAAATATTTATTCATTGGTCATTATTCAGTCTTATTAAATCATGCAAAAATTTCATCTGAGAGCCTTTAGAATATACAGAGAGAGTAACTACTTTTGATGTGAAGTTTCTCTGTTCTGTGTTAAATATTCTCATTTTAAAATGACTCACTCCATATTCTATAATTGGTTTCCTAGACCCTTTACTACTTTATTCTTTCCCTAAAAATATGCTGCTAGTTAGCAATACCCTTTACAAAACATATATCTTGAAATGAGACAACCACAGTCCTTCTCATCATTTATTTTAGACTAAAAGTAAAATGGACATCCAAGTATTTTGCACAGCAACATGTTCCCATGTTTCTCCATGAAAGACAGGCCTATTGCATTTAAAAGAAAATAACAAAAATTAAAAACAATGTTTCCAAAAACACAACAAATTTTCATGTAACTTTGAGTTGTAACTGGGAGTGAAATCCTTTAGGCTACTGATACTATGCTGGTAAAAATTATTCTAATCAATAGAATTTGTAAGTTGAGGTTTCTTTGTGTCCTCTGAATCTGCCAAACTGACTTAAATCCTATGCCCTATTTTTTCATGAAGGTTAATGCAATAAAAGTTTCACTGTGGAAAAAATAAATACAGTTTTGAACAGTTAGTAAAGAATAAAAAACAATATCTTGTATGTAACACTGAGAAGAGGTAGAATTACGACATTTAATTGTCTAAATTAAAAACAAATTACTGTTGTATCCTTAAAAAGCATTTCTTATTATATAAAGAATAGGGAACACAGTAGAAGTTTTGCACTTTGACATCAGTAAAATGCTTGCCAAAATGTGTCATGAAATATGACCCAGAATATTGGTTTAAATTGACTTGCAAAAGGACACAGTAACATGGATTAGAAACTAGCTAAATCATGAGAAAGATCAATGATCATTACAACTGTGGCCTTTTTATGCTTCAGGTGCCTGTGTATAGTTAACCTTCTTATTAGGGATGTTTTCATCAACTGCAATCTGCAAATGTAGTGGATTAGGAAGTGCCAGATTCATGCTGGCATTCAGATGTGCTGCATGTTGAATTAAAGTTGACCACAAGTTATCTGACAGACTTTCCATCAAGAGGTGCACTTTATGTCCCCTCCCCCATGAATATGAACTGTGGCTGCTTTGATCAATAGAATACAGAGGTGACCTTATGACAGTTTCTTCTCTGGACTAAAATCTTCCACTTCTATCTCCCTTTTGTTTGCTCCCTCTGGATCTCAGCCATTCTACTGTGAAAAACCCAAACTACACAGTGAAGGAATGGATTTCAGGTGATGGACTAGGTAAGCTACCAGCTGACAATGAGGTTCTTCAGGTGGTGGACTAGTTGAGCTACCAGCTGACAATGAGGACCAACTGTCAACTTTGTGGAGAAACCATCCAGCCCAGTGGAGCCTTCACATGATGTCAGATCCTGCTACTATCTGAAGACAACTGCATGAGACTCCAGGCAAGAACCACCCCCCAGCTGACCCCTGCAACCCATTGAACTATGAGAAATTGTAATAAATTTGGGGCATAGGTATGGTTGTTATGCAACAATAGATCACTAAAACCACCTTTAAATAGTGACAAATGTAAAATTTAAAACATAAAGCTATAATCCCTCAGTAAAAGAAGATGTTCTTATTGATTTATGTTGGGAAGCATTTGAAGATGCATGCACTGGATACTAAGATAAAATCTACAAATAAATGTAATCCTTACCCCTCAAAAAGTCTATTTTTGACTTTTAAAAATAAAGTTATTTTTTTTCATTTCCCTTTGAAGTCAGTGAAAGGGTAAAAGAATTTTGCTATATCCACTCTACTGTATAGTCTGATTTAAGATAAACATTTGGTTATATTTTAATAATATCTAAAAAGGCTAATAAGATGTGTTTTATTTCTATTATTTTACTAGTTTTAGATGATAGATCTCAGATTATAATTTGAATAGCCATACTGGGGATTAGCTATTTTTAAAGTTATAAGAAAGTATTCCAAAACAAACCAAAATTTCCTTTGTGGGGGGAAAAAAAAGGCATTCATCATTTTACAGAGTAAGTGTGATATATGTGAAATAGTGGCTGATACAGGAATGAATAGTCTTTTTAGCCCTTAGTAGGCACTCAACAAGTACCTGTTAATCAACTGATTGATAGCCTGGCCTACATATAGAACTTCCATGTCATGAAGACAGACAACTTTGTACATCTCTGGCTGTATCCTTCATACAAGGAAATGCTCCAGGCTGCAAGGCAAACACATTTATATAAATCAACACCTGGAGGACTCTCTTAAGTCTTTCTTTCATCAATCTTTATCTAACTCTCTGACAGTTTATGTCATAGTATTAAACGTCCCAGTACAATCTGGGTCTGGATTTTAGATATAGTAATTGATTTAAGACTGTCTCCAATTCCTTCAAGAGAGAAGAGAAAGAAAGAGAATTGAGTTAACTTGTTATTTTTTTTTAACACCCATAGCAAACACAGGTAGGGATTAAAATGCTGACATGGAAGCACCTCATACTGCTTTAAGAACTAATTTAGATTTTCCCTTTGCAAAATCTTTTGAATACATAAAATAATTGGCAAGAGCAACCAGACACTTCAAGTAGTGTGAACTTTGAAATTGCCACCTCCATTAAAAAATCAAAAACAAAAACAAAAAGCCCTCTCTTTCCACTGTAGAACTGTGATCAGCTAGTACAATCCATCACTGACTCCAACTGGGACTCATGCCAACATTGCAAATTGCCACCTTATCAAGACTCCTTACCCTCTTCCTGTGTATGCCTCTTCCTTTAAAAAAGATGAATTTGAAAGAAAAGAGAGCAGGTGTGTGTAGAAAGTTAGTTTGGTGAGAAGAATGAGGAAAAGTGTGATGTAAGAAGCTCAGAGATAGATGCTTTCTTGTCTCTCCCTGCCTTTTAGTATGGAAAGGAGATCTTTTCAGTATTTCCATCAGAGTAAAGAAGACTTAAATGAAATTTAAATGAAAGAGAGGGAGAATTTCTCTTGCTGATGTTTCCTTTATCCCAAAACATTCAATCTGAAGGAAAATAAGATTCTTGCCCTGCTTTCTGTAAATACTCTATTCTCTCAGTTGTTTTTTGAACCACTGCTTGTACAGAACCTTGCATGTATCTGTGTGAGTGTGTGTGGTGCCTCTGTGTGCATGTGTGAAAGTATCCTTACTGCACTTCAATCCTGAAGTTTCAAAGTATTCGGCAAGGTTGCAGAAAAGTACCTAATTGAAAGACATTTGGCAGCAGACTTTGTTCACATTTTATCTATTAGATGATGAGCATGACTGTTTTGAAACTCTGCTGAATGCTGTTTCACAGAGGTTATCAGCCTAAGTGAGACAAAAAAAAATGATTCTGCAGGGCGCCTGGGTGGCTCAGTTGGTTAAGCGACTGCCTTCGGCTCAGGTCATGATCCTGGAGTCCCGGGATCGAGTCCCACATCGGGCTCCCTCCTCAGCGGGGAGTCTGCTTCTCCCTCTGACCCTCCCCTCTCTCATGTGCTCTCTCTCTCTCATTCTCTCTCTCTCAAATAAATAAATAAAATCTTAAAAAAAATTAAAAAAAATGATTCTGCAAAAATGAAATATGATATAGAGACCTACTGAATTTCAAGGTTAAGGAAATGTTTCCTAAGACATCCAGACATAAAAAGTAAAAACACCAATATCAGGTCCCAAAATTTCATTGGTGTATTTTATCAAACACTTAAGTCATCAATCTCACACAAACTCTTCTAGAGAAGAGAGAAAAGAAAATACTGACCAGTTTGTTTTATGGGGCGATCATAACCCTGGTATAAAAATGTAATAAATGCATAATAAGAAAGAGAAATTACAGGTCAATTTAAATTTAATCTAGAGATACATAAAATGGTACCACAACTTATTTTAGAAATAACACTATTAAGAGAAAAATATGGATAGAAAGATGTACTGTCTTCATAGATTCTTTCTCAATATTTTTAAGATGAATATTCTCCCCCTCTTTGATATCATTTATACATTCCTTGCAACTATAACTGAAATACCAGTTGTTGTTTTGTTTTGTTTTTTGTTTTTGTTTTTGTTTTGGTAAGGACAGTGACTGGCTTATTCAAACATTAACATAGAAATGAAAATAGGCCAAAAAGCAAGAGAATCTTGGAGAAAACATGAATGAAGCAGAATTCAAAGATGAGAAATATCTTTACAAATAACTTCCCTTCACTAAGGTTGAAAATTGGGTTTTTCCTTAATTTTATTTCACTGTTCTGCCACATAATTATTTTTTTAATTTTTTATTGTTACATTAATCACCATACATTACATCATTGGTTTTTGATGTAGTGTTCCATGATTCATTGTTTCTGCATAACACCCAGTGCTCCACGCAGAATGTGCCCTCTTTAATACCCAACACCAGGCTAACCCATCCCCCACCCCCTCCCCTCTAGAACCCTCAGTTTGTTTTTCAGAGTCCATCATCTCTCATGGTTCGTCTCCCCCTCCGACTCACTCCCCTTCATTCTTCCCCTCCTGCTATCTTCTTCTTCTTTTTTTTCTTAACATATATTGCATTATTTGTTTCAGAAGTGAATTGTGCAAGACTGTTGAATCATAATTCTTTATTTTAACTATAGACTTACATGAGTTAGTAAGCACCTTCATACTTGTAATAAGTTGTAAAATCTAACTGTAAATTTTTGGTTTTATAACGTCACAGACAGTATTTGTCTTACTGACCACTATATTTCCAAGCTTAGCGCAATCCCTGACGTATAGCAAATTCTCAATAAATATTTGAGACATAAATGTGTGGATGACTAACAAAAGAAACAAGTAGGGATAAAATCGGGAAATTTGATGATCCCCATGCCAATTTCTTAATATGTAGTAAAAGGAAAATCAATTTTCCTAGTAGACTACAAAGTTATGACATTTAAAAATAATTCAGTAATAAAGACTAGATGCATGAAGTTATATAAATAAAAAGAAATGTGTGAGAGAATAAAAATGGATAAGCAAAAAAAATGTTAAAAAGAGATGGAATGAAGATTTAACACAAATGTAAAGAAATCTAGATTCATCCATAATATAAAGCACATGGCTATGCATGAACCTGGAGTTTATCCAATGTGTATTCAGTTTACTCTTCCTTGTGTTACAAACTCATGGATCCAGGAGCCAATATTCTATGAACTGGCCAAGTGGTTGTAGAGGTCCCACCTTTGATTTGTTTCACAGGTGCAAGTATATGTATATATCTTAATTTAAAATCTCCCCTGCCCATAAGACATTTCTTTCTGAAGGTTTTTTTTTTTTTTTTAACGCTATCTACTTGGATCAAAAGACCAAAATAACAGGCCTAATTTTGTCTACTAAACATGATAAGGTACAGTCTTTTTGGTTTATTTGTTATTGATTTTTGGATTATGGTTCCATTAGAGATTAGAGTGAATCACAAACTCTAAAAATATAGAAAAGTTTCCACATTGACCTTCAAAAAGTAAACAAAAGAAAGAAGTAATAGGATGGAAGGAAGGAAGGAAGGAAGGAAGGAAGGAAGGAAGGAAGATAGAATAGCTATATTCTTTTTGGTATATAATGGGCTATCTCAGCATCCACAGATAAAGAGCATGGAACTTGGCACTCTTATCTTAGATCTTTCTTGTACCCATTAGAGAACTAAGGTCAAAAGTTAAATTGTCACTCTTATATGTGGAAAGACAGGTACATCCAGAGAGATACCACGCCAGGATCTGCTTAACTACAGGTCAAGCTGCTCTAGCCACAAACTGATAAGAGCTTTTCAATGTTAATTTTGATGAATTGCTGGAGGCTGAATATGGAACAGATTTAGAGAGAGAAACTCCTGGGAAGTCAATGTTAGGAGTCCCTCCACACATTTGTGGGCTTTCCCTTCATGAATTCTACCAGGTTCTCCAGGTGTGGAAAGAAAAATGCTCTATGGCCCTGGCAGTGGTGAAGAGTAATCATTGAGACACTCCCAGAGCCTTCTTCATAATAAAGACAATGAGAATGGCAGAACTACAGCACTAGGGGGATACAGCACATAGAATTCATGGCTTTGTCGAGGGTGTTATGCTAAGCAAAATAAATCAATCAGAGAAAGACATGTATCATATGATCTCACTGATATGAGGAATTCTTAATCTCAGGAAACAAACGGAGGGTTCCTAGAGTGGTGGGGGGTGGGAGGGAGGGGGTAACTGGGTGATGGACATTGGGGAGGGTATGTGCTATGGTGAGCACTGTGAATTGTGTAAGACTGATGAATCACAGATCTGTACCTCTGAAACAAATAATACATTATATGTTAAAAAAAGAAAAAGAAGATAGTAGGAAGGGAAAAATGAAGAGGGGGACATTGGAGGGGGAGATGACCATGAGAGACTATGGACTCTGAGAAACAAACTGAGGGTTCTAGAGGGGAGGGGCATGGGGAGATGGGTTAGCCTGGTGATGGGTATTAAAGAGGGCATGTATTGAATGGAGCACTGGGTGTTACACGCAAACAATGAATCATGGAACACTACATCAAAAACTAATGATGTAATGTATGGTGATTAAAAAACATGATAATAAAAAAAAATTCAGGCTTTTTTTCCCCCTGATTCTTTAGTCTTTCAAAGTTATTTTTTTAATTTTCTTTTCTTTCTTTTTCTACTTTTTAAAAAATTTTTCTCTTTCCCTTTTTCAACCAACATCTTATCAATCTCCTTTTTACAAATCTTTTTTATTTTTCATTTTTAGAATCATATTCTATCCCTTCATTGTAGTTAACCTTATTTTTGGTATATATATAAGTTGTTCTCTCTTTAAAATTTTGGGATGCAGTTTCTTCTAACAAAACAAAATACCCTAAATATCTAGAGTATGGCTTTGTTTTAGGCTCCTGCCTGATCAAATTCTCTCCTTTTTTTTTAGTTTCATTTTTCAACCAACTTCTTAAATCCTTTTATAAAATCTTTTATAATTTTCATCTTTACAGTCATATTCCATCCCTTCATCATATTTATCTTTGTTTTTATACATATATAAGTTTTTCTTTCCTAAAAATTTTGGGAGGCAGTTTCTTCTAACAGACCAAAATATGCCCAAAATCTAGTGTGTGGCACTGATCTATTCACCAGCCTCACCATATTTAATCATATATTCTTTGTTTTTCTATTCCTTTTCCTTTTTTTATCTTTTTTCTCTCTTTCCCTTTCTTTTCCCCCAGTTTCAGGTCCCTTCTGATTTGTTTAGTGTACATTTTTCTGGGGTCGTTGTTACCCTGTTAGCATTTTGTTCTCTCTCATTCATCTATTCTCTGGACAAAATGACAAGATGGAAAAAGTCACCTCAAAAAAAAGAACAAGAGGCAGTACCAACTACCAGGGACCCAATCAATACGGACATTAGTAAGATGTCAGAACTAGAGTTCAGAATGAAAATTATAAAGATACAAGTGGGGCTTGAAAAAAGCATGGAAGTTATTAGAGAAACCCTTTCTGGAGAAATAAAGGAACTAAAATCTAACCAAATCAAAATCAAAAAGGCTATCAATGAGGTGCAATCAAAAATGGAGGCTCTAACTGCTAGGATAAATGAGAAAGAATTAGTGATATAGAAGACCAAATGATACAGAATAAAGAAGCTGAGAAAAGAGAGATAAACAACTACTGTATCATGAGGGCAAAATTCGAGAGATAAGTGATACCATAAGACAAAACAATATTAGAGTAATTGGGATCCCAGAAGAAGAAGAAAGAGAGAGAGGGGCAGAAGGTATATTGGAGCAAATTATAGTGGAGACATTCCTTAATTTGGGGAAGGAAACAGGCATCAAAATCCAGGAGGCACAGAAAACCCCCTCAAAATCAATAAAAATAGGTCAACACCCCAACATCTAATAGTAAAACTTACAAGTGTCAGAGACAAAGAGAAAATCTTGAAAAAAAATTGGGACAAGAGGTCTATAACCTACAATGGTGGAAATATTATATTAGCAACAGACCTATCCACAGAGACCTGGCAGGACAGAAAAGACTGACATGATATATTCAGAGCACTAAATGAGAAAAATATGCAGCCAAGAATACTATATCCAGCTAGGCTGTCACTGAAAATAGAAGGAGGGATAAAAAGCTTTCAGGACAAACAAAAACTACAAAAATTTGCAAACACAAAACAAGCCCTACAAGAAATATTGAAAAGGATCCACTAAGCAAAGAGAGAGCCTAAAAGTAACATAGACCAGAAAGGAACAGAGACAATATACAAAAACAATCACCTTACAGGCAATACAATGGCACTAAATTCATATCTTTCAATATTTACCCTGAATATAAATGGACTAAATGCCCCAATCAAAAGACACAGGGTATCAGATTGTATAAAAAAACAAGACCCATCGATATGCTGTCTGCAAGAGACTCACTTTACACCCAAAGACACCTCCAGATTGAATGTGAGGAGGTGGAAAACAATTTACCATGCTAATGGACATCAAAAGAAAGCTGGGGTAGCAATCCTAGTAACAGACAAATTAGATTTTAAAACAAAGGCTATAATAAGAGATGAGGAAAAACACTATATCCTACTTAAGGGGTCTATCCAACAAGATCTAACAATTGTAAATATCTATGCCCCTAACATGGGAGCAGCCAATTATATAAGCCAATTAAAAACAAAATCAAAGAAACACATTGACAAAAATACAATAATGGAAGGGAAATTTAACACCCCCCTCACTGAAATGGACAGATCATCTAAGCAAAAGATCAACAAGGAAATAAAGACTCTAAATGACACACTGCACCAAATGGACTTCACAGACATATTCAGAACATTCCATCCCAAAGCAACAGAATACACATTCTTCTCTAGAGCCCATGGAACATTCTCCATAACAGATCACATCCTAGGTCACAAATCTGGTCTCAACCAGTACCAAAAGATTGGGATTATTCCCTGCATATTTTCAGACCAAAATGCTTGCAAACTAGAACTCAATCACAAGAGGAAAGTCGAAAAGAACTCAAATACATGGAGGCTAAAGAGCATCCTACTAAAGAATGAATGGGTCAACCAGGAAATTAAAGAAGAATTAAAAAAATTCATGGAAACAAAAGAAAATGAAAACACAACTGTTCAAAATCTTTGGGATTCAGCAAAGGCTGTCCTAAGAAAAAAGTATATAGCAATACAAGCCTTTCTCAAGAAACAGGAAAGGTCTAAAGTACACAGCCTAACCCTACACCTAAAGGAGCGGGAGAAAGAACAGCAAATAAAGCCTAAACCCAGCAGGAGAAGACAAATAATAAACATCAGAGCAGAAATCAATGAAATAGAAACCAAAAGAACAGTAGAACAGATCAACGGAACAAGGAGCTGGTTCTTTGAAAGAATTGATAAGATTGATAAATCCCTGGCTAGACTTATCAAAAAAAAAAAGAGAGAAACAACCCAAATAAATAAAATCATGAATGAAAGAGGAGAGATCACAACCAACACCAAGGAAACACAAACAATTATAAGAACATATTACTAGCAACTATGTGCCAGCAAATTAGATAATCTGGAAGAAATGGGTGCATTCCTACAGATGTATCAACTACCAAAATTGAACCAGAAAGAAATAGAAAACCTGAACAGACCTATAACCACTAAGGAAATTGAAGCAGGAATCAAAAATCGCCCAACAAACAAGAGGCCAGGGCCAGATAGCTTCCCAGGGGAATTCTACCAAACATTTAAAGAAGAATCAATACCTATTCTTCTGAAACTGTTCCAAAAAATAGAAATGGAAGGTAAACTTCCAAACTCATTTTATGAGGCCAGCACTACCTTGATCACCAAATCAAAGACCCTATTGAAAAGGATAATTACAGACCAATAACCCTGATGGATGCAAAAATTCTAAACAAAATACTAGCCAATAGGATCCAACAGTACATTAAAAGGATTATTCACCACGACCAAGTGGGAATTATCCCTGGGCTGCAAGGTTGGTTCAACATCCACAAATCAATCAATCTGATACAATACATTAATAAAATAAAGAACAAGAACCATACGATTCTCTCAATAAATGCAGAAAAAGCATTTGACAAAGTACAGCATCCTTTCTTGATCAAAACTCTTCAGAGTATAGGGATAGAGGGTACAAACTTCAATATCATAAAAGCCATCTATGAAAAACCCACAGCGATTATCATTCTCAATGGGGAAAAACTGAAAGCTTTCCCCCTAAGGTCAGAAACATGGCAGGGATGTCCACTAACACCACTGCTATTCGACATAGTACTAGAAGTCCTAGCCACAGCAATCAGACAACAAAAAGAAATAAAAGGCAACCAAATCGGCAAAGAGGAAGTCAAACTCTCACTCTTTGCAAATGATATGATACTTTATGTGGAAAACCCAAAAGACTCCACCCCAAAATTGCTAGAACTCATACAGGAGTTCAGTAAATTGCCAGTATATAAAATCAATGCACAGAAATCGGTGGCATTCTTATACACCAACAACAAGACAGAAGAAAGAGAAATTAAGGAGTCGACCCCATTTACAATTGCACCCAAAACCTTAAGCTACTTAGGAATAAATCTAACCAAAGAGGTAAAGAATCTGTACTCAGAAAACTATAAAATATTCATGAAAGAAATTGAGGAAGACACAAAGAAATGGAAAAACATTCCATGCTCGTGGACCGGCAGAACAAATATTGTGAAGATGTCAATGCTATCTAGAGCAATCTACATATTTAATGCAATCCCCATCAAAATATCAACCACTTTTTTCAAAGAAATGGAACAAATAATCCCAAAATTTGTATGGAACCATAAAAGACCCCGAATAGCCAGAGGAATATCGAAAAAGAAAAGCAAAATTGGTGGCATCACAATTCCGGACTTCCAGCTCTATTACAAAGCTGTCATCATCAAGACAGTATGGTACTGGCACAAAAACAGACACACAGATCAATGGAACAGAATAGGGAGACCAGAAATGGACCCTCAACTCTACGGTCAACTCATCCTCGACAAAGCAGGAAAGAATGTCCAATGGAAAAAAGACAGTCTTTTCAACAAATGGTGTTGGGAAAATTGGACAGCCACATGCAGAAGAATGAAACTGGACCATTTCCTTACACCACACACAAAAATAGACTCCAAATGGTTGAAAGACCTAAATGTGAGACAGGAGTCCATCAAAATCTTAGATGAAAACACACGAGCAACCTCTTTGACCTCAGCTGCAATAACTTCTTCCTAGAAACATCACCAAAGACAAGAGAAGCAAGGGTAAAAATGAACTATTGGGACTTTATCAAGATAAAAACCTTTTGCACAGCAAAGGAAAGAGTCAACAAAACCAAAAGACAACTGACATAATGGGAGAAGATATTTGCAAATGACATATCAGATAAAGGGCTAGTATCCAAAATCTATAAAGATCTTATCAAACTCAACACCCAAAGAACAAATGATCCACTCAAGAAATGGGTAGAAGACATGAACAGACATTTTTCCAAAGAAGACATCCAAATGGCCAACAGACACATGAGAAAGTGCTCAACATCGCTCAGTATCAGGGAAATAGAAATCAAAACCTCAATGAGATACCACCTCACACCAGTCAGAATGGCTAAAATTAACAAGTCAGGAAATGACAGATGTTGGCAAGGATGTGGAGAAAGGGGAACACTCTTACACTGTTGTTGGGAATGCAAGCCGGTGTAGCCACTTTTGAAAACAGTATGGAGGTTCCTCAAACAGTTGAAAACAGAGCTACCCTATGACCCAGCAATTTTACTACTAGGTATTTACCCTAAAGATACAAATGTAGTGATCTGAAGGGGTATGTGCTCCCCAATTTTTATGGCAGCAATGTCCACAATAGCCAAAGTATGGAAAGAGCCAAGATGTCCATCAAGAGATGAATGGAAAGAGAAGAAGTGATATATATATATATATATATATATATATATATATATATATATATATATACAGTGGAATATTATGCAGCCATCAAAAAAACCCACAAAATCATGCCATTTGTATTGACGTGGATGGAACTAGAGGGTATTATGCTAACAAAATAAGTCAATCAGAAAAAGACATGTATCATATGATCTCACTGATAAGAGGAATTCTTTTTTTTTTATTTTTTTTATTGTTATGTTAATCGCCATACATTACATCCTTAGTTTTTGTTGTAGTGTTCCATGTAGTGTTCCATGGTTTTGTTGTAGTGTTCCATGTAGTGTTCCATGTAGTGTTCCATGGTTCCATGCACACAGTTTGTGCATAACACTCAGTGCTCCACGCAGAACGTGCCCTCTTTAATACCCATCACCAGGCTAACCCATCCCCCCAACCCCCTCCCGTCTAGAACCCTCAGTTTGTTTTTCAGAGTCCATCGTCTCTCATGATTCATCTCCCCCTCCGATTTATTCCCCTTCATTCTTCCCCTCCTGCTATCTTCTTTTTTTTTCTTACCATATATTTCATTATTTTTTTCAGAGGTGCAGATCTGTGATTCAACAGTCTTGCACAATTCACAACACGCATCATAGCACATACCCTCCCCAATGTCTATCACCCAGCCACCCCATCCCTCCCACCCCCCACCACTCCAGCAACCCTCAGTTTGTTGCCTGAGATTAAGAATTCCTCATATCAGTGAGGTCATATGATACATGTCTTTCTCTGATTGACTTATTTCATTCAGCATAACACCCTCCAGTACAATCCATGTCGTTGCAAATGGCAAGTTCTCATTCCTTTTAATGGCTACATAATATTCCATTGTGTATATATACCAGTTCTTCTTTATCCATTCATCTGTCGATGGACATCTTGGCTCTTTCCACAGTTTGGCTATTGTGGACATTGCCGCTATAAACATTGGGGTACATGTACCCCTTCGGGCCCCTACATTTGTATATTTGGGGTAAATACCCAGTAGTGCAATTGCTAGATCATATGGTAGTTCTATTTTCAACAGCTTGAGGAACCTCCATACTGTTTTCCAGAGAGGTTACACCAGCTTTCCCTCCCACCAACAGTGTAGGAGGGTCCCCCTTTCTCCGCATCCCCTCCAACATCTGTCGTTTCCTGACTTGTTCATTTTAGCCATTCTGACTGGTGTGAGGTGGTATCTCATTGAGGTTTTGATTTGGATTTCCCTGATGCCGAGCGATGTTGAGCACTTTTTCATGTCTGTTGGCCATTTGGATGTCTTCTTTCGAAAAATGTCTGTTCATGTCTTCTGCCCATTTCTTAAGTGGATTATTTGTTCTTTAGGTGTTGAGTTTGATAAGTTCTTTATAGATTTTGGATACTAGCCCTTTATCTGACATGTCATTTGCAAATATCTTCTCCCATTCTGTCGGTTGTCTTTTGGTTTTGTGGACTGTTTCTTTTGCTGGGCAAAAGCTTTTTATCTTGATGAAATCCCAATAGTTCATTTTTGCCCTTGCTTCCCTTGCCTTTGGCGATGTTTCTAGGAAGAAGTTGCTGCAGCTGAGGTTAAAGAGGTTGCTGCCTGTGTTCTCCTTTACGATTTTGATGGACTCCTGTCTCACATTTAGGTCTTTCAACCATTTGGAGTCTATTTTTGTGTGTGGTGTAAGGAAATGGTCCAGTTTCATTCTTCTGCATGTGGCTGTCCAATTTTCCCAACACCACTTTTTGAGGAGACTGTCTTTTTTCCATTGGACATTCTTTCCTGCTTTGTCGAGGATGAGCTACCATAGAGTTGAGGGTCCATTTCTGGTCTCCCTATTCTGTTCCATTGATCTGTGTGTCTGTTTTTGTGCCAGTGCCATACTGTGTTGATGATGACAGCTTTGTAATAGAGCTGGAAGTCTGGAATTGTGATGTCGCCAGCTTTGCTTTTCTTTTTCAATATTCCTCTGGCTATTCGGGGTCTCTTCTGGTTCCATACAAATTTTAGGATTATTTGTTCCATTTCTTTGAAAAAAGTGGATGGTATTTTGATGGGGATTGCATTGAATGTGTAGATTGCTCTAGGTAGCATTGACATCTTCACAATGTCTCTTCTTCCAATCCATGAGCATGGAACGTTTTTACATTTCTTCGTGTCTTCCTCAATTTCTTTCATGAGTATTTTATAGTTTTCTGAGTACAGATCCTTTGCCTCTTTGATTAAATTTATTCCTAGGTATCTTATGGTTTTGGGTGTAATTGTAAATAGGATCGAGTCCTTAATTTGTCTCTCTTCTGAGAGACAACAAGATGTTGTTGGTGTATAAGAATTCCACTGATTTCTGTGCATTGATTTTATGTCCTGCCACTTTACTGAATTCCTGTATGAGTTCTAGCAGTTTTGGGGTGGAGTCTTCTGGGTGTTCCACATAAAGTATCGTATCATCTGCAAAGAGTGAGAGTTTGACTTCCTCTTTGCCGATTTGGATGCCTTTGAAATTTTTTGTTTCCTGATTGTTGTGGCTAGGACTTCTAATACTATGTTGAATAGCAGTGGTGATAGTGGACATCTCTGAAGCGTTCCTGACTTAGGGAGAAAGCTCTCAGCTTTTCCCCATTGAGAATGTTATTTGCTGTTGGTTTTTCATAGGTGGCTTTTATCATATTGAGGTAGGTACCCTCTATCCCTATACTCTGAAGAGTTTTGATCTAGAAACGATGCTGTACTTTGTCAAATGCTTTTTCTGCATCTATTAAGAGGATCATATGATTCTTGTTCTTTCTTTTGTTAATGTATTGTATCACGTTGATTGATTTGTGGTTGTTGAACCAACTTTGCCGCCCAGGGATAAGTCCCACTTGGTCTTGGTGAATAATCCTTTTAATGTACTGTTTGATCCTATTGGCTAGTAGTTTGGTGAGAATTTTTGCATCCATGTTCATCAAGGCTATTGGTCTGTAATTCTCCTTTTTGATGGGGTCTTTGTCTGGTTTTGGGATCAAGGTAATGCTGGCCTCATAAAATGAGTTTGGAAGTTTTCTTTCCATTTCTATGTTTTGGAACAGTTTCAAGAAAATAGGTATTAATTCTTCTTTAAATGTGGTAGAATTCCCCTGGGAAGCCATCTGCCCCTGGGCCATTGTTTTTTGGGCGATTTTTGATGACTGCTTCAATTTCCTTAGTGGTTATAGGTCTGTTCAGGTTTTCTATTTCTTCCTGGTTCAATTTTGGTAGTTGATACATCTGTAGGAATGCACCCATTTCTTCCAGATTATTTAATTTGCTGACATAGAGTTGCTCATAATATGTTCTTAGAACTGTTTGTATTTCTTTGGTGTTGGTTGTGATCTCTCCTCTTTCATTCATGATTTTGTTGATTTGGGTCATTTCTCTTTTCTTTTGGATAAGTCTGGCCAGTGGTTTATCAATCTTGTTAATTCTTTCAAAGAACTAGCTCCTAGTTGATCTGTTCTACTGTTCGTTTTGTTTCTATTTCATTGATTTCTGCTCTGATCTTTATTAATTCTCTTCTCCTGCTGGGTTTAGGCTTTATTTGCTGTTTTTTCTCTAGCTCCTTTAGGTATAGGTTTAGGTTGTGTATTGAGACCTTTCTTGTTTCTTGAGAATGGCTTGTATTGCTATATACTTTCCTCTCAGGACTGCCTTTGCTGTATCCCAAAGATTTTGAACAGTTGTGTTTTCATTTTCATTGGTTTCCATGAATTTATTTAATTCTTCTTTAATTTCCTGGTTGACCCATTCATTCTTTAGTAGGATGCTCTTTGGCCTCTATGTATTTGAGTTCTTTCCAGATTTCCTTTTGTGATTGAGTTCTAGTTTTAAAACATTATGGTCTGAAAATATGCAGGGAATAATCCCAATCTTTTGGTAGCAGTTGGGACCTGATTTGTGACCTAGGATGTGATCTATTCTGGAGAATGTTCCATGGTCACTAGAGAGGAATGTGTATTCTGTTGCTTTGGGATAGAATGTTCTGAATATGTCTGTGAAGTCCATTTGGTCCAGTGTGTCATTTAAAGTCTTTATTTCCTTGTTGATCTTTTGCTTAGATGATTTGCCCTTTTCAGTCAGGGGGGTGCTAAAGTCCCCCACTATTATTGTATTGTTGTCAATGTGTTTCTTTGCTTTTGTTATCAATTGCCTTATATAATTGGCTCTTCCCTTGTTAGGGGCATAGATTTTACAATTGTTAGATCTTTTTGGTTGATAGACCCTTTAAGTAGGATATAGTGTCCTTCCTCATCTCTTATTACAGTCTTTGGTTTAAAATCTAGTTTGTCTGATATAAGGATTGCCACCTCAGCTTTCTTTTGGTGTCCATTAGCATGGTAAATGGTTTTCCACCCCTTCACTTTCAAGGTGGGGGTGTCTTTGGGTCTAAATGAGTCTCTTGCAGACAGCATATTGATGGGTCTTGTTTTTTAATCCAATCTGATAGCCTGTGTCTTTTGATTGGGGCATTTAGCCCATTTACAATCAGGGTAACTATTGAAAGATACGAATTTAGTGCCATTGTATTGCCTTTAAGTTGACTGTTACTGTATATTGTCTGTGTTCCTTTCTGGTCTATGCTGCTTTTAGGTTCTCTCTTTGCTTAGAAGACCCCTTTCAATATTTCTTGGAGGGCTGGTTTCATGTTTGCAAATTCCTTTAGTTTTTGTTTGTCCTGCAAACTTTTTATCTTTCCTTCAATTTTGAATGACAGCCTAGCTGGATATAGTATTCTTGGCTGCATATTTTTCTCGTTTAGTGCTCTGAAGATATCATGCCACTTCCTTCAGTCCTGCCAGGTCTCTGTGGATAGGTCTGTTGCCAATCTAATGTTTTTATCTTTATATTTTACGTATCTTTTCTCTCGAGCTGCTTTCAAGAAGTTCTCTTTGTCTCTGAGACTCATAAGTTTTACTCTTAGATGTTGGGGTGTTGACCTATTTTTATTGATTTTGAGAGGGGTTCCCTGTGCCTCCTCGATTTTGATGCCTGTTTTCTTCCCCACATTAGGGAATTTCTCTGCCACAATTTGCTCCAATATACCTTCTGGCCCTCTCTGTCTTTCTTCTTCTTCTGGGATCCCAATTATTCTAATGTTGTTTCATCTTATGGTATCCTTTATCTCTCGACTTCTGCCCTTGTGATTCAGTAGTTGTTTATCTCTCTCTTTCTCAGCTTCTTTATTTTCCATCATTTGGTCTTCTATATTGCTGATTCTCTCTTCTGCCTCATTTATCCTAGCAGTTAGTGCCCCCATTTGTAATTTCACCTCATTAATAGCCTTTCTGATTTCGACTTTTTAGATTTTAGTTCTTTTATTTCTCCAGGAAGGGTGTCTCTAATAACTTCCATGCTTTTTTCAAGCCCAGCTAGTATCTTTAAAATCATGATTCTGAACTCTAGGTCCGACATAGTACTAATGTCCATCTTGAGTAGATCTCTGGCATACAATACTACCTCTTGTTCTTTTTGTTGAGGTGATTTCTTTCATCTTGTCATTTTGTCCAGAGGAGAATAGATGAATGAGGGAACAAAATGCTAACAGGTTAACAACGTTCCCAGAAAATATACTCTAAACAAATCAGAAAAGACCTGAAACCAGGGGAAAAGAAAGGAGAAAGAGAAAAAAAAGAAAAAGAAAAAGATAAAAACAAAGAAAAACAGAACAAAACAAAACAAAAAAACAGAATATGATCAGATATGATCAGGCTAGTGTATAGATCAGTGCCACACACTAGATTTTGGGTGTATTTTGCTCTGTTAGAAGATAGTGCCTCCTAAAATTTTAAAGAAAGAAAGACTTATATAAGTAGAAATAAGAGTTGATACAACGAAGGGATGGAAGTTGACTGTAAAGATGAATATTATAAACGATTTTATAAAAGGAATTGATAAGACAATAAGTTGTTTGAAAAAAGAAAGAAGATTTTTTTAAAAAAGGAGAGAATGTGATCAGGCAGGAGACTAGAACAAAGCCATACACTAGAGATTTAGGGTATATTTTGATGTGTTAGAAGAAACTGTATCTCAAAATTTTAAAGAGAGAACAACTTATATATATATATATATATATATATATATATATATGCCAAAAATAAAGGTAACTACTATGAAGGGATAGAATATGACTCTAAAAATGAAAAATAAAAATATTTGTTTTTAAAAGGGATTGATCAGATATTGGTTGAAAAAGGGAAAAAGAAAAATTAAAAAAAAAACAGTTAAAAAAATTAACTTTGAAAAACTAATGAATCATGGTAAAAAAGCCATGAATTCTATGTGCAGTATTCCCCTAGCGCTGGAGTTCTCCTTTCTGCTTGATGGTAAACTTGGTCTTGACTTGCTGTTCCTGCTGATTTTCTGGGGGAGGGGCCTGTTGCCGTGGTTCCCAAATGTCTTTGTGGGAGGCGGAATTGCCCCGCTCTTGTGAGTCTGGGCTAAGCAATCTGCTCGGGTTTGCTCTCAGGAGCTTTTGTTCCCTGCAAGCTCTCGGTACAGCTTTGGAGGATGAGAGTGAAAATGGTGGCCTCCTAATCTCCACCCAGAGGAGCTGAGAACTCGGGGCCCCGCTCCTCAGTGTGCCCCCAGAGAAAAGCAGTCAGTCACTCCTGTCTCCCCAGTCTCTGGCCACACTCCATGCTCCCCCGGGCTGTGACCAAGCTTTTCTATCTCTGGCACCTAACCCCGTGTGGAGTCTCCAAACTCAGCAGATCCCTGCGGTGCACTCCTGCACTCCTCCCATGGGAGGAAGGGGAGTCTCCCTGGCTCTGCTGCTTGTTGGGTCCCTGCTGGAGGAGCAGTGGCCCGACTGTTTCACTGATCACAGTTTATGGCAACCCCGAGCTGAGAGCCTGCGCCTTGGCTTCGTCTCTGCAGCCAGCTTCCCCACTCCGATACCTGGGAGCTCTGCCTCACTCAGGCACCCCCGGTCTTTCTGTGACCCCGAGGGTCCTGAGACCACACTGTCCCGCGGGGGTTTCACCCCCTGCTTAGCCACTGGAACGATGTCCCTCAGCGGAGCCGACTTCTAAAAGTTCCGATTTTGTGCTCCGCGGCTCTAGCACTTGCCAGAAGGGGCCGATGGAGGCCCCCTCCCCTGCCATCTCTCCTCCCGAATATTGCCTCGGATTCACTTCTCTGCACGTCCTACCTTCCAGTAAGTGGTCACTTCTCTGTTCAGAGAGTTGTTGCTACTCTCTTCTTCAATCTCCTGTTGAGTTCGTAGGTGTTCAGAATGGTTTGATCCCTATCCAGCTGAATTCCTGAGACCAGACGAAATCCAGGTCTCCTACTCCTCTGCCATCTTGCTCCGCCCCAAAAAGGAAGTGATAAGAGGAATTCTTAATCTTAGGAAATAAATTGAGGGTTGCTGGACTGGAGCAGGGTGGAAGGGTTGGGGGGGCTTATGTGATAGACATTGGGGCGGGTATGTGCAATGGTGAGTGCTGTGAATTGTGTAAGAGTGATGAATCACAGACCTGTTCTTCTGAAAGAAATAATACATTGTATGTTTAAAAAAAAAAAGAAGAAGAAGAAGATAGAAGGAAGGGAAAAATGAAGGGGGTGGAAATCGGAAGGGGAGACGAACCATGAGAGACTATGAACTCTGAGAAACAAACTGAGGGTTCCAGAGAGGAGGGGGGTGAGGGGATGGGTTAGCCTGTTGATGGGTATTAAAGAGGGCACATATTGAATCGAGCACTCGTTGTTATATGCAAACAATGAATCATGGAACACTACATTAAAAACTAATGATGTAAATGTATGGTGATTAACATAACATAGTAAAATTAAAAAACAAATTAAGACTTACTCTCCAGAAAGAGCTTGACAAAAGCGCAAGTTTGACACCTTATCCAGACGGTTGAAGGGTATTCCTCCCCACTCCCAGCCCCTCCAGACATCAGGATAGAATGCATACTGCTTTTCCCCTCACTTCAGGTAGATGATGGATGGATGGATGGATGGATGGATGGTTAGATGATAGATAGATTAGATAGATAGATAGATAGATAGATAGATAGATAGATAGATAGATAGATGACAGATAGATAGATAGGTAGATAGATAGATAATAGATAGATAGATGATAGATAAATGATAGATAGAAATTTTTAAATGCTTAAAATTCACAAAACTTATGTCTTAGACTTATTGAGAGTCACTAGATTGAAGTTCTATATTTTATAATATAATTATGCTTCTTACAGCACAAAAAAATCAAAGGCTATCTTTTGAATTTAGGACAACTTGTATAACCAACAGGGGGTGACAACATAAATTATCTTTTCTTTGTAAACTGAATTAGTTGTCAGAATAGTTCAAATAAATGTATGCTTTTCTCTGATGGAGTAATTTAAGAAATCTATACTGTTAATGGAAAAATGATATGCACACATTAAAAATGTGAGCCAATAAAAAAAGATAAGAAAGAAAATATCTCACAAAATTCCATCATACAGACATTCACTTTGTTTTTGGTGACCATCATTGCAGACATCACAATTTGTATATAGAAAAAAGACGAATAGATACATTTTTTAAAATGGAATCATATACATGAGATTTCTATAAATATTTATTAGATTTCACCAGAAATTAATTGAAGACAAAACCAAATGTGGCAGATTAAACATTTTTAACTCTATTATCTCTTAAAAGATCACTAAAACAATAGTATGTAGACAAAATGGTCATAAACTTTTAAGTAGAAAGAAAACAAGAGCAAAAACAATAGGGAGCACAATTTTGGAGTTTAAAAAGTAGATGTACAAGTGGTTAAACCTACAACCTCTAGAAAGCTGACTGCTAAGTCCCTTGCAAGAAAGGAAAAGAAAAAAAAAAGAGTGGTACAAACTCAATAGAAACACACACACACACACACACACACACACACACACACACACAATTTCAGAATGGTGGAGATAAAAGATGGGTGTCAGATACAAATGATCAGTTATGAAAATTCTCAATGACAAAACGAAAAGAAGATAGCAGGAGGGGAAGAATGAAGGGGGGAAATCAGAGGGGGAGACAAACCATGAGAGATGATGGACTCTGAAAAACAAACTGAGGGTTCTACAAGGGAGGGAATTGGGAGGATGGTGATGGGTATTGAAGAGGGCACGTTCTGCATGGAGCACTGGGTGTTATACACAAACAATGAATCATGGAACACTACATCAAAAACTAATGATGTAATGTATGGTGATTAACATAACAATTAAAAATAAAAAAAAGAAAAAGAAAGAAAGAAAATTTAAAAATCAATAAAGCAGGGGCACCTAGGTGGCTCAGTCGGTTAAGTGTGGACTTTCAGCTCAGGTCATGATCTCAGGGTCCTGGGATCAAGCCCCACATCGAGCCCCACATTGGGATCCCTTCTTCACGGGGAGTCTGATTCTTCCTCTGCCTGCCACACCCCCTGCTTGTGCTCACCCTCCCTCTCTCTCTCTCTCTTTCTCTGTCAAATAAAAAAATAAAATATTTTAAAAAATTAAAAAATAAAAATAAAAAACAAAAAGTAAAAATCAATAAAGCAATATTTTAAAATCAGGGGAAATGATTTATATCTTTGACTTGTATACCTATCCAAACTATCAATCAAGAGTAATATGTGGAAACTCTTGATTTTTTCCTTTCATGCACCCATTATCCAGAAGTTAATGGAAGATTATTCTACCAAAATGAAAGAATCAATAAACAGGAGTTTATGTAACTTAGAAATATGGTTTTCAGAATATAAGATAGGAGAAGGAATTTTTGGGATTTTTTTTAAGAGGACATCCCTCAGGGAGAATCATAGAGCAGGTATAGAAAGCAAGTGGATCACATGGAATTGATCAGTGATAAATACACAGGGGAGTTTGGGAAGGTGGAAATGTGTCAGAACATTACTACTTGCTTCAGCTGTAAATAATATTTATAATAGAATGTAATTTGTACAATGCTTTAATAAAAAACTAAGGCAATAGCTACATTGTGGTATATTGGGGATTTGAAAGGAGAAAATTATATGTGTGAAAAGACAATCCACAAAGTTAAATTCTCATTTTTTTTAATATTAGGATGAACAAAGGTAATAAGTGAAATAAAAAAAAGAATATGTTTTATGCAAATGCAGAAGTTATAAAAAGTTAAGAAAAATAGTTAAAAGTGGCAACTTCCAGAGTGTGGAAAGAAGGTATGGAGCTGACCTGGATGGGGGAATGCTATTTTTTTATTATACATACTTTTTAGAACAAATTTTACATATTCTGCTCCTGCATTTTTGTATAAAAATAAAATCTAAATTTCAAAAACTAAGGAATTAAAATGAAACCAAAGGGATTCATATATATGTATTCATATGTATGTTTTTCCTAATTTTACCTTTTCATTTAAATGTTAAAGCTTGAAGCAAAACCTGTAATTTGGGATCATTCTATTTATTTTTTCTGTCTAAAAGCTAAAAGATTTATTGATTCCACTAATAATAATAACAAGGAATTCAACGCTCCTACCCTGACCCTTGCTATCTGTTTCTCTCTACCAGTCTTGTTTAGGGATATTACTACTTTAACAGTATCCCCATCTACAGAATTTCCATTTGGTTTCTACCCACATTTACAGAATAGATTAGCTTTGGTTTAATATTTAAATGGATTACTGCACACTGCTCATTCTTTTACCATGACTTTGACATTTTTGAATTCCTTATGTTTATTCATCTTTCAATTGTATCAACCTAATTTTACAGTATTTTTGCATTGTTATTATTCAAGAAAGGCTCACCAACAGCATATTCCCTAATCCTTCATATTTGACCTTGTCATATCATCCTTGCTAGGATGGAAGCATGAGTTTGTTGGTTGCAAAACTCTTGTGTCGCACCTTGTGTTTTGATGCTAGTTATTGTTAGGAAACCGTGTTCCTCTTTGATGTGTGAATATAGATCTTTATCATGAAAGTACTGTCTTTTTAATTTTGATGTTTCTGTTCTTGTTTCCATTTCTTTGATTTTTATTTCCAGGAATAATGTCATGTATGCTTGTTTTTCTTCTTTGTCTCTCTCCTTATTATTCTCATCTGTTCATTCTCTCTCCCCCACCTTCTCTCCCTCTTTATTTTTTTACTCTGTGTGACTTACAGTTTCCTAACATGTACCTGACCTGCGGTGACGTTTTGCTTTCCCATTTACCTTTCTTTTCATGTGGCTTTCATCTTCCTAGTGGCTTTGCTTTTCCCTTCCCTTTCTTTCCTGATCTTGTTGAGTTCATTTTGATCACCTTTGGTTGTCTCCTCACCCTATTTTATTTATTTAATTTTTTAAAGATTTTATTTATTTGTCAGAAAGAGGGAAAGAAGAGATTGAGAAAGAAAGAGGGACTGCGCGTGAGCACAAGCAGGGGGAGGGGTAGAGGCAGAGGGAGAATCAGCCTCCCCTCTGAACAAGGAGCCCAATGCGGGGCTTGATCCCAGAACGCTGGGATCATGACCTGAGCCTAAGGCAGACCATTAACAGACTGATCCACACAGGTCTCCCTCGTCATCCTATGTTACTTCAGCGCCATCTCTTATTTGATCTCCATTTCAGAGAAAACATGTTTTCATTACTTTTTCCTGGCACTATGGAAAACTGTTTGAACTCTTTTGTCTCCTAGAGTAAGAATTCTCCTGGTGTATGCCTTCCCTTTTATTTTGTTCATCCTCTTTTTCCCCTTCTGATTTTTGTAAATGTCAATGTGTATGACTAGGTCTTATGTTGATACCATATTGATAATGATAAATATTAAATCAGGTGTTTAGCGGCATGCTGGAAAAGACTGTGGGGAATGTAGGAGGGGTATGAGCTAGGAGGGTTTGAAACCTAGAGCCCATTTGTGACCCAACACTCATCAGGTCTTACGTGCCCTGTTCTGAAGGCACATTTCCTCTGGGGTTTTGCTGCCTGGATGGTTTGTGAGGCTCATGAGGAATCCCAGCCAGAAGCTTGTGTTGTGATCTGGCGATTTTCTTTGTCCCCTTCATCCTCCACCTGGAAGCATTTCAGTCTGTGTCCGGCAACCAGGAGGCTGAATTATAAATACCAAGTCGAGGTGCGTTCAGTTTCTTTTTTTTTTTTTCTCTTCCAATTACGTGCCATTCTGTACTCTTGCATTCATCCTGTCCTTGGTGGCCGGTAGAATTAAATCACAGACTCAGAGAGTAAAGAAAAGTTATAGCAGAGGGAATTTTCAGTTGGAAACTGTAGAGACAGAAAAGTCAGAAAACTTCAAATTTGGAGCTGTGACTGATATGTTTGCTTCCTGAGAATGATGTTCTGCTTGATTTATATTGATTTCACAATATATTAGAAAGGTAGAATGGGACTCAGCATCCACACTGAAGACTCTAGCTATAAGCTGGGGAAGCGAAATTCTTAAAAATCTTCACACCAGACACTAGCATGAAATGTGTGGATGCTGTAGTCGGAACCAGTTAAAATGTCTCTTCCTGGATGAATATGGATACTGGCTATCACAATGATGTTGTGCTTGGAGTTATTTTAGTTCTCATGCTTGTTTCTCTGGCACTCAGCACATACAGCAGAATCCTCAGGCTACTAAATATTGGCGACTGAAGGTTTTGAAAGTAGATGAACTTAACCATTCTTGTCTTCCATTTCAGTCAGTTAAATCAAGTGTCAGGATGTCATTGCAAGATGATTGCCAGCTTAAGGGTACTTGCACTATTTAGTATAAACATGGAACATGACAGCACAGTTCTTAACACAGAGGGTTTGTTCAGATCATGTTTCTTATCTCTCTGAAGTGATAGCTTTGCTACTATAAATTTTGTTTCTATTAATTATATTTTATAATTAAGCTTTGGGGTAAAACTTTGAAAAAATCTAAGCAAAAACAACAGTTTGGGAAAAAGCATGTCCAGTCCAATCCCAGAGTCATGCATAAACACATTCATTTGGCACATATATTCTTGCATATTTTATATGAATATACAAATGAGAAAATGTAACTTTATTTTTTTCCATATAACTATATAGAGAATAATGGATTTTTTTCTATATCATCATACAGATGATATAGAAAATATCATGAACTATTTTTTTACAAAATATAATGAACTATTAGCAGCTTTAATGTCTTAAATCATGGTTTAAATCATGAAACAATTGTTTTAAAGCTTCTTATAATTCATTACATTCTTCAACATATTTCTCTTATATTTTGATTCATCATTTAATGAAATAAACAAGAGGAATTTTTTGATTAAAGGGAATATGAATTTTTAAAGCTTCTGTTACATTTCATCAAACTGCCTTCTACTAAATTTGCACTGACTTGTAATTGTAATTTATGTGAGGCTGTGCATTACCCTGCACTAGTGGTTAATGAATAGTTATATCTTAGCTAAAAGTCAAAAACTGAACATGAGATAGTTTTGTTCTCTGAAGTCTTACTTTTTGAATTATTGTAAATGAAAGAATATCACTCTGTTTAATAGTGATTTACAATTATTTTTCATTAAATACTCTTGCAAGTCCTTTCACCATTTTTTCTACTACAGTTCTGTTTTTTCAAATAAATGTATATATTATATATGTGTTTATATATGTAATATAATCTTTCTCTGAAATTGACTCTTCTTTGTTAAAAATACCTTTTGTCACTTGCTTTTTAATTTTGTTCATAGCTATTTTATATTAATAGAAATATGGTAGCTTTTAGGTAATAAAATCCATCAGTATTTTATATTACAGCTTCAGAGCCTACTGTCATAATATGAAATACCTTCAGCAACCCAAAATTATATCTCTGCTTTCATGTATTTATAAATGTATTTTATTGCAATTGAATATTAATACATCTACACTTAATTTGATGTTAGATAGAATTTTAACATGCCTCCTCACTTACCCAAACACAATTTATTGAATTAATTATTTTAACCATTGCTTGAAATTCCAACTGTATTATGTAATAAGTTGTTATAATAAGTTCTTGGGTCTATTTCTCAACTGCATAGTCATTTTCACTGCTCTGTTTGTCTTTTTCTGTATCAAATTCTGCCCTCATTCTTCTTTTTTTATTCACAAAGTTTTCAATTTGCTCTTTTGTTGTTTTTTTATTTCCTGAAGATGAACTATAGAATAATTTTGTCAAGTTTCTAATATAATCCTAATATAATTTTAAGAAGAATTAATTCGGATGGAATTAACATCTATACTGTATGGAATCTATACATCCAAGGACATGAGAAGCATGTATTTTTATGAAAAAATTTCCATTGATCAAACAATAAGCTGTTGTTTCCACAAAGGTCCTGTACAATTATTGTTATATTAAACATTTTATTTTTTGTTTCCATAATGATTGGGACCTTTGCTCATCCCATCCACATCCAATATTCTTATAAGCTCTCCATGTTTGTGTGTCACTCTTTAAACTGCACTCTTGAAGAATTATTTTATAGGTTCAAATACTTTTGTAATTTATTATCTTTACTTTTTAATTAAACACTACTGCTGATAACTATTATTTATTGTACAGATATTATCGAACATATATACACTACTTGGCACTTGTTTAATAACATCACATGGCAATTTAAATGATTTATTATATAATTATTTATATAATCTTGTCTGATTGCAATGTTCCAGCCTACAAGAGCTAGATCAATGTCAAGTCACAGTTCTAGTGTTCTATTTTTATCTCTGACTTCATTGGGAATGCATCCATGATTTTACTTCTAAGTAAAAATCAACTATTAGTTTGAGATAGAATGCACAAGTAATATGTTATTTCTGTTATAATAAAAATTTTTCATTATAAGATATATATATTATATGCCATCAAATTCATTTTTAACATTTTTGGTATCTATCATAAAGTTTGCATTTTTCATTGCTATATATCAATATATTGCAGCCCTATTAATATATCAGTACAATGAGGTTATATCATAGTTTAAAAATACTATGATAATCTCTTTTCTTAAAATTAATACAGTATTTTAATGTCATATTAATTTCTTGGTTAAAAAATTCTGTTTTTATAAATTTTCCTTCAATAAATGCATACAAGGTTGTTGTATACCTAGATTACGTTAGAAAACAAAAACAAGGGGCACATGGGTGGCTTAGTCAGTTGAGCAACCAGCTCTTGATTTGAGCTAAGGTCATGATCTCAGGGTTGTGGAATCAAGCCCCACATTAGGCTCCCCACTCAGCAGGGAGTCTGCTTGAGATTCTGTCTTTCCCTCTCTCTCTGCAGCTCCCTGACCCATGTGCACATACTCTCTCTCTCTTTCCAAAATAAATAAATAAATAAATCTTTTTTAAAAAAGAAAACAAAATCAAAATTATTACTCCAATGGGATTTATTACCAGGAAATTTTACTTTCATCCATATTAATTGGAAAGCATTATATCATTTTGTTTGAACATATAAAATAGTGAAGAAATTATTTGGTATAATTCACTCATAAAACTATTAGGGATAAGATGATTTAGGTAGTTAGATTAGTGATTCTGGACATTTTTTAATGTTATTATCAAACATTATTAATATGAAAATATTAAACATTATTTATTAATGCTCTGTTTAAGTACGTATATTTGTTTCAGTCAAATTGGTAATTTGAATTTTCATACATGTTCTGTATCCATTCACACCTGCAGTTATACCACCTTTCTAATTGGTAATATAGTTTACTTTATTTCTTCTGATTTTACTTGATAACTTAACTCAAAGCTTATGTCCTCTATTAGTTTTTCTTAAGAATAAATGCCTGTTTTGTTATCAGTTTTACTATTCTGCTTTGAAATTACTATTTTTATCTCTATTCTGTTTTACTTGTTTCTCTTAGGATTATTATTCTTGCTTATTGGGGTAAATACTTAATAGATATATATTCATTTCTCTTGAATAATAAAATCGTGGAAAGGTATGATTTTCTAGGGAAGAATAATATTTGTTAAAGCACTTGTTTTGATGTGCAGTGTTATGATTAACTTCTTCTATTTAAATAATGTGTATTGAAGTTACCTTTTCAATTTTAATTTAATTTCTTAGGAGTTTGTGAATTTGTGGTTGTGTGGGGGATATTTCATGATAGCCTAGTTAATGCTGCAGTAGCAAAGAAGGCCCAGTGCTTCAATCTCTTCAAACAACAAAGGCTTACTTATTTCTCCCTCACATCACTGATCAATTCAGGTTTAGGTGGCTCAGGCATCTGGTCTGCTTCCATTCTGCAAATCTATTATCATAGAGTCCCTCCTTCCCAGCTTCAAAGGGGTAAAAATTGAGACTGTTGTAAATTCCCAAAATATAAAGAAATATGTTTCATCTCTGCACAATCCCATCAACAAGAGCTGAGTCACATGGTCCCAACCTCACAACATGAGAGGCTGGGAAATGTAGTCTTCCCCATGTCCAGAAAGGAGAAATGGGGTGGTGACCACAAGACAGTTCTGTGTCACTATATGGATGTTTATTTTCCAATCATTTAATTAATTTACTTATCCCTAGTTATTAATTTTACAACTTACTGAGTTGTGTCTAGAAAACAGACTGAAAAGTTAAAGTGTGCTGAGTTTTTCTTTAAGAACTTGGATAGAATTAATTTTGTTAAATGGTTCATGGACATTCCAAAAGTATGTGAATTCCTTCAAAAGCACAAAGTTATATGTTAATCAAGCTTGTTAATTTTATTCTTAAACATTTCCTATATATCTCCTAAATATTGTGTTATATTTCTACCAAGAAAAACATTTTGTAATTTCTTGATATATGTGGATTAGTTGTTTTATTTTAACTAAAATCCATACTTTTTCAGATTTCCTTTGTCTTTCCCTACTGTCTATTTTCAGAATCCAGTCCAAGTTACCACATTATATTTAGTCTTCATGTCTCCATAGGTGTCTCTAGACTGTAACAGTTTCTTAGATCTTCCTTATTTTTGATGACCTTGATAGCTTAGAAGAACACTGTAGTTATTGTGGGGCAAGTCCCTCGGGTAGGATTCATGTAATTTTGTCCATATAATTAGACTGTAGTGATGGGCTTGGGGATGAAAACAACAGTGGAAAAATGCTATTCTCATCACATCATATCAAGGGTACATATTTATCACAATTTATGGTAACTTTCATCTTCTGGCTGAGATAGTGTTTGTCAGGATTGTTAAGTTCTTTTTCTTCCCTTTTCCATACTCTAAGTACTCTCTAGAAGTAAGTCACTAAAGGCAGATGACACTTAAGAAATGATACCTAAGCTCCACCTCTTCAGGGTCCAGTGTCTACCCAAATTGTTTGAAATTCCTCTTCTTGGGAGATTTGTCTCTTTTCCACATTTATTTGTTCAACTGTTTATTTTATGTCAGTATGTACTTAGGAATGTATATTTTGTACTTTGTGTTATAACCCTGCATGGCTTAATTTTGTTGCTCAGATTTTTCTAGTTTAGGCTATTGTAAATAAATTCATTTAGTTAACTTCTGTTTCCTTTTTGACATAGATCCATGGACTTTTTTTTAACAGTAACTTTACCTACCCCAATCCTAGAATCACACATTTTCCCAAGTTGCTGTGGTTCCTTTTAATTAGGAAAGATATCAGGAACCAAGTCCTGAGTGTTGGGTATATTCATTGCTACTGGATACCTTTGCTTCCAGACCTTCTCAGCAGACAGAGCAAAGAAATATATGTGTACATACTAACCTGTGTATTTATACATACCTAAATGTTTCTCTATGTAACCATCCATATCTATATTAGCCAAAATTTAGTTTATATTGATGTTTCCAACTCTATTACCCCAAGGATTATCCATACCTATTCCTTCTTGCTTATCTGTGATCTACTACTCCAACAGTGAGAGAAACCGGGCTCCTACCATCTGCCATCCTTTTAATTAATGGTTTAGTTCAAGTATATGTATAACAGTGTCAAAATTAACTCATATGCCCATGAGAATCAACTTTATCAAATACATTGCAGTGATTATGAACTACTTCCTTTTGCCTTTAGCCTTACAGGCTTCATACATTTCCAAAGTCATATAGGTCCACATATTTCTTCCCCACCCCTTTCGTTGAGATTGTTTTATACATTTTTAATACTGGTTGATTATTTTGTCATATTCTGTACTCCATACTGGGATTTCCTCAACATCCTAAATCATTTTTAATGAAATTTAATTTAATTTTTAATTTTTAATTTAATTAAGATTCATTCTTGGTGCTATAAAGTTCTGAGTTTTAACAAATGCATGGTATAATAAATGCACCATTATTATATCATACAGAATAATTTCACCACCCTAAAAAATACCCTGTGTTTTATCTATTCAATTTTACACACTTCTCCCAGACCCCCTGGCAACTACTGGTAAACTATTTACCATCTATATTGTTTTATTTTTTCCAGAATGCCATAAAATTGGAACCTTAAAATTATTTAGCCTTTTCAGACTGACAACTTCACTTAGCAATATGTATTTAAGACTCATTAATGGCTTTTCATTGTTTGATGACTCATTTATTTCCAATGCAGAATAATAACCCATTGTATGGATATGCCAGAATTTGTTTATCCATTCATGTATTGAAGGACATCTTTGCTCCTTCCAATTTGGGGGATGATGAATAAAGCTTCCATAAACATTTATATGCGATTTTGTGTGCACATAAGTTTTCATATCAGTTGGATAAATATCTAAAAGTGTGATTGCTAGATCATATGGTAAAGACTAAGTTTAGCTACAGAAGAAACTGCCAACCTGTCTTCCAAAGTGGCTGTACCATTCTGCATTCCCACCTGCAATGAATGAGTGTTCCTGTCGTTCCCCGTCCTTGCCAGCAATTAGCATTGCCACCTTGGGATTTTGAGCCTTCTAATGGGTCTGTAACAGTCCCTAATGGTCATTATCATTTGCTATTTTTCAATGCCAAATGGTTTTGAGTATCTGTGCAGGTGAGGATTTGCCATCCACCTATCTCTTTTGTTGTGGTGTTTGTTCAGTTCTTTGACCATTTTTGATTGGATTGTTTCCTATTAGATTTTAAGAGTTCTTTGAATATTATTGACAAAATTCTTTATAACATGTGTACTTTGCAGGTAATTTTCTGTCTGTGGCTTGTCTTTTCATTCTCTTAACACTGTCTTTCTCAGAGCAAAAATATTCATTTTTAAAATGTTCACCTTACCAATTGTTTCCTTTCTTGCATCATGCTTTTGATGCTGTAACTAAAAATTATCTCCAAACCCAAGGTTACTTAGATTTTCGACTATATTTTCTTCTAAAAGTTTTATAGCTTTGTGTTTCACTTTTAAGTCTATGGGCCACTTTTCTTGTGAAAGACTGATCTTTGTGTCCAGATTCACTTATTTTTTTCCTTTATGTACATCCAATTGTTGATGCACTCTTTATTGAAGAGAGTATGTTTGCTCCCATGAATCGCTTTTGCTCCTTTGTCAAAGACTAGTTGACCATATTTGTAAAGGTATCTCTATTCTGTTTCATTGATCTATGTATTCATTCTTTCACCAATACCATTTTATCTTAATTACTGTAGCTTTAAGGTAAACCTTAAAGTTAGGTACTGTGATCCTTTGAAATTTGCTCTTCTACTTTAGTGTAATGTTTGCTATTCCAGGTCTTTTACCTTTCCATATAAATTTTAATGTCAAATTGTCATGATGTAAAAATAATCTGCTGGTATTTTGATAAGGTTTGTGTTGAATCTATAGACCAAAACTGGGGAGAATTAACATCTTAACAATATTTACTATTCCAATCTACATTTATTTGGATCTTCTCTGATTTATTTCATCAGAGTTGTATAATTATCAGCACATGGAATCTGCACATATATTGCTAGGTTAATAACTAAGCATTTAATTTGGGGGGGTTGCTATTGTGTTATTGATTTTTAAATTCACATTCCAGTTGCTCATTGCTGGTATACTGAAAAACAATCATCCTTTGTATATGAGATTGTTTCCTGTGACTTTACTAAACTCACTTAGTTCCTGGAGTTTGTTTAATTTGGGGGGATTTTCTACATAATCAGTTATGTTAACCTGCAAGTAAAGACAGTTTTATTTCTCTCTTCCTAATCTGTTTATCTTTTTCTCCCCCCCCTCCACCTGCTTTCTTATCTTACTGTACTATCCAGGGCTTTGAATATGATGTCAAATAGGAGTGATGAGAGAGGTTATCTTTGCCTATCTGTTACCAATTTTAAGGGGATAGTGTACTGTTTCTCATAAATAAGTATTTTCTAGTTTACTGAAAACTTTTATCATGAACAGGTATTAGATTTTGTCAAATACTTTTTCTGAATTCATCGATATGGTCATATAATTTTTCTTCTTTAACCTATTGATATGATGCATTACATTAGTTGATATTTAAAATATTGGACAAAACTTATATACCTAGAATAAATCTCAAGTAGTCACGATGCATATTTTTTATACATTTTTGAATTTTATTTGTTGATATTTTGTTGAGGATTTTTGTCCCTATGTTTATGAGATATATTGAGCTGTAACTTACCTTTCTTATAATATTTTTATCTGGATATGGAATTAAAATAATGTTGCTCTCCTAGAATGTTTGATAACTATTTCCTCAGCTTCTATTTTTTGGAAGTAATTGTAGAAAATAAGTATATTTTCTTTCTTAAATGTAAAGAAGAATCTACCAATAAATTACCATCTGGGCATGATGGGTTTTTTTAAATAATTGATCAATTTCTGTAATAAATAAAGGCCTATTCAGATTATCTATTTATTGGCATAAGCTTTGACTGTTTCTCTCAAAGAATTAGTCCACTTTATTTGATTTATCATATATGGGGCCATAAGTTATTTATAGTATACCTTTATTATCCCTTTAATATCCATGGAATCAGTAGTGATGACCCCTATTGCATTTCTGATATCTGTAATTTGTGTCCTCTCTCTCCCCTTTTCTAGTAGCCTATTTAGAAGTTAATTGGTATCTTTGACCTCTTCAAAAAAAAAACACCTTTTGGTTTCATGGATATTTTTCTATCGTTTTCCTGTTTACAACTTCATCAATTCCTGCCCTAGATTTTATTATTTACTTTCTTCTGCTTGCCTTAGGCTTAGATTGCTCTTCTTCTATTTTCATAAGTTGAAAACTTAAGTTATTGATTATAGTTCTTTTTTTCTTTTTTAATCGATGAACTTAATACTATCAATTTCCCCCAAACACTGCTTTCACTGCATCTCAAAATTTTGATAATTAGTATTTTTGTTTTCATTTATTTCAAATTAAATTTCTCCTGAAGAACTTTGACCCGTTGCTCTTTTATTCAATGCTGTCAGCTCTATCCGTTGAAGTTAGTAAATTAACCATAATTGTTTCAAATTCCTGGTCTGATAAATTCCAACATTGCTATCATATCTGAGTCTGGTTCTGATGCCTTTTGGTATGACTTATAATTGTTTCTTGATAGCCAAGTATGATGAATAAAGGGAACTTCTGTAAATAGGCTTTGAGTAATTGCTGAGAAACTGAAGGGATGGAAAACATTCTAGAGTTCTGTGATTAAGTCTCAGTATTTTAGTAAACTTGTGCCTCTGGACCATCACTTTTTCATGCTTTCCCAGCTCACCCCCAGGTTGGACAAGATGTCTAGAGTGGGCTGGAGTTGGGTATTTCCCTTTGTCCAGTAGGGTCTTATAAAACCCCGGCTGGAAGCTCCAGATAATTTTCTCTGATGTTCACTGTGAGAACCTCATAGAGATCCAGGTGGTAAAACTCAGAAAGGAGTGGGGTCCCCAGGGAAAGGAACCCTCTATAGTTTTTAACTCTCAGAGTCGTCCACACTGAGCCTCTAGTGCTTTGTCAATGACAGTTCAGGTTTCACTACCCAGACCTGGTTCTGGCAAAGGTTGCTGCTCTGGCAGGTCCTCCTTCTCTATACTCACTTGTCATGTGTCTCTGTGTGACAGGCAGCATTTGGTCCTGTGACCTCACTTCTCTGCTTCATCTAAGAAGAGTGGTTGATCTTCAGATCATTCAGCTATTTACTTATGGTTAGGACAAAGTGGTAACTTCCAAGTTTCTTACAGCTGGATCAGAAACTGGAAGTCTCACTTATTATTTTATTGTACTGTATGGTACATAGCCAAACATTTGTGCTCAGTTTTGTACAGCAGACTCTATGAAAAATATCATGAATATAGTCACTAAAATCTATCGGTATAAATACTCAAATGATATGATTAACCAATATTTTATGGAAATGTTTATAGAAATAGATGACATGTTTTTTTATTCTTTGCCAATCTTGTTGGTTGAGTTGTGGAAGAGATTTACAGATTTGCTGTACCACTAAATCTGAGTCACTAATTTTTGAAACAAAGGGATGCTTGTTCATTCAATTTTTAATTATTTGAATAATTGAATAGTTGTAGAGTTTAAATATTCAGAAAAGAATCAAAGATGAAAATGGCAGTGTAATTTATGTTTTCTCACTTATATCACATTGCATATAAATGACCTAAATTTGAGCTCTAAGGAAAGTAATTGCTTATGACCTTGCTATACAAATTTGTGAATTTGTATTGAAATTGAAATTTTTTACATAAGAATAATGACTTTATACATTTTGTAACATGAATAAAATGCAGATTTCAATTATAGTTGTTATGTAATTGACTAAAAAACTATAAGAAAAATTGAAAAATGCTTTATTAATATTGATAATTTTATAGTTGCTTTTTTCTATATAGAATATGTCTTTAATCTGATGTTGACAAAACTGAGCTTTTATGTGAACTAATAAATTTACTTGAATTAGACAGTGTTAAACTGATATTTTTACTTTTAAATCAAATTGAATATTCTAAAAACAATGAATGTATTTTGTTAAGATGGATGCAATATTAGAGGACAAGGATTTTTTGATACTCAATTCAGATTTTGCAAAACATTTGAGTATATTTGGAATAACTTGGATTTGCAAAATTACTTTTTTTTTAAAGATTTTATTTATTTATTTGACAGAGAGAGTGAGAGCACAAGCAGGGGGAGCAGCAGAGGGAGAAAGAGAAGCAAGCTCCTCCCCACTGAGCAAAGAGTCTGATGTGGGGCTCAATCCTGGGACCCCGGGATCATGACCTGAGCCAAAGGCAGATCCCCAACTGACTAAGCCACCAAGGCACCCTTCTTTTTTTTTAATTAAGCTCCATGACCAATGTGGAACCCAGTGGGGGCTTGAATTCACAACCCTGAGATCAAGACCTGGACTAAGATCAAGAGGCACATGCTTAACCAACTGAGCCACCTAGGTGCTCCAAAAATCTATTTTTGCTTTTTTTTTTAAGATTTATTTATTTACTTTAGAGAGAGAGTTTATACCTGAGCAGGGGGAGGGGCAGAGGGTGAGGTGGAGGGAGAGAGAAAATCTCAAGCAGAATCCCTGCTGAGCATGGAACCCTATGGAGCTCAAGCTCATGACCCTGAGATCACGACCTGAGACAAAAGCAAGAGTCAGATACTTAACTGACTGAGCAACCCAGGTGCCCCATCTACTTTTTCAACTATAGATTTTACAAACTGTAAATATAGATCATATTCTTCTGATGAAAATTTAACAATCAAATTGTGGTATGCTAAAATACACATGGGATTTTAAAGAGTTAATACAAAAATGCAAAATATTTCATAAATATTTTTAAATATTGATTACATTCTGAAATTGACATATTTTTATAGATTGGGTTACATATTATTTTATAGCCCAGTATTGGCTACCAGAAAATTTAACATTGCATATGTGATTCATATTATATTTTGTTTGGATAATATCAGTCTAAACAAGAAATGAGGTTTGTCTTAGGCTAGTGGCAGAAAGTAGAAGGTGGAAGAAACCTAAGAAAGAGGAAAACTGAAGCGATGACAGATAAATTGATGGGTTCAATCTACAGGATTTGCTAATGGATTTGGATGACGGAAAGAAAAAAAGGAGAGAAAGGAGAATGATTACCAGGTTCCTGATCTGAGCATCTTGGGGTTATAATCTGAGATGGGCCGACTGTAAGAAGAATGGATTTATGGGTTAAAATGCATCAAATGAAAAATTATAGAATTTCTAAATGACAGTGCCCTCCTTCAGAGAGCATCCCCCCCACCCACTGGAAGGCAGCTAGAATAAGAGCAAATCACCTATATTAGGCTACAGTTGCAATATGATAAGGTTCAATATACCTCAATTTAAGCACACTGAATCCACCAGGAACTCCAGATGAGAACAAAGGAGTTTATTATGGCCCCTTCTCCTTGGCAGTACCTGAACTCCATCTTTGCTTTCCTCAGCACAATCAGACTGCTGAAATTCTTGGTGTTTTTTGCCATCATCTCAACAGCTTTCAGGCTCTCACCCTGGGAAACTTATATATCAGCAGCTCTCAGGAGAAGAAAGTCCAAAAATATTAGATCTACTTTTCACTTCCCTTCTCTCTGGGATGTTGGCCTCTCAAGTACTGGATGTGTTGGTAGACCACAAATGCAGTTTTGCTTCCCAGTCTTTTGGGATTGCTGGAAGTCTTCTGACTTCTGTGACCCTTAGTAGCCTTCCTCTCCTCAACTTCTCAGGCTCTCTCCATAGACTAAGAATGGGCACAATCCCTGAGGGCAAATGTGGTATGCAGAAAGTTAGCCTTCTTTCATTCCAGAATTCCATGCCCTCCAGTCCTGGTGGTCTCAGCAGCTCTCCAGTGCATTCAAACAGGTAATGGTCTGCTACAAACTGCTACTATCTCATTAACCAAAGCAGAAGCCCAATCATTTATGGGTCATGAATTCAGTCATTCTGGTGTGATACTACTCCAGCAATTCTCACGTGCATTATTGTTCTAACATCTCCACTTATTAAGTCTCAACTTGGCAAGTCTCCATTTCACTTACTCTTCTAAGGGCAGTTTGGAAGAAATATAAGTATCATTTTCTCAGCTTATTTTTTTTTATTCTTTTGATTTTTAACCCTTCTGCATCACATTGTTTTAAGTATATTTCTTATATACGAAAGACTTTTTTATTTTATTTTATTTTATATTTTTTTACCAAATCTGAAAGTCTTTGTTTCTAATCTGAAAATTATAGTCTAAGAGATGGCAGAATATGCCACCTAAAAAAATGATTAGAGGAGTCTAGGACATGCCACCTAATTTGTGCCTTTTTGATATATTGATTATTTTGACCTGTAGGTCCTCAAGAAGTAGCAAATACAAGGGGAGACTTTCTCTGAACTCTCCTTATCTGCCTCAAGACAGAGCCTCCAAAAGAAGCTCAGTTGTCATAGATCTTCCTCCCTCCCCCCACCCCAGGAATTTCAACACCAGGGAACATTGACACTTGTCACAGGAGAGGAAACTGAAAGTCCCCACCACACCTGGACACACTTGGTCACAAACTGTGATACCTCCCTTCTATTTTTCTAAGGACCCATTCAGCTTTCCTACAAATCATTTACTCTCTCTTAAGAAGAGCACACACCCCACCCTTTTCCTATTAAGCAGATATTTAAGCCTGAATTCTAGGCCACCTTGAAGAGACATTCATTTTTCCCTGCATACCTTCCATGTGTACATGAGGTATACATGTTAATAAACTTGATGTGGGAAACAAAGGCAGAAGAAAAATTATTAAATTTCCTTACTACTTATAGCTCATTGACAAGTCCTTGAAACAGGCAGAGTGACATTCCTCTAGGGACTCAACTGCCTGGATGTTGATGCTAAGGGCAAAAGGCAATCCTAGTCTGATGCCCACCCCTCACCCAGGATCCTGTAAGTCTACTTTAACATATAAAAATTCCTTTCGAAACTCCCTTTATCTCTAAACCCCCCAAGATATGTGTTGGCAATCACCCCCCCAAGCATATGGCCCACTGATATACATCTGAAAGGTCTCATGACTAAGGTTTTATGAGAAGGTAATGAATGACGTTTTCCCAACAATAGCTAGCCCCCTCAAGGTCCTGGAAATCTTGCTTCCAAATTCCTTAGAGACATATGCTATCCATAACCCCCTCCCAACTTGAAAGTGTATAATGGGGCACTCCTCATGACCCCAGTGCAACTCTTTCTGCCCATGGGTCTTGTCCCCTTGCTTTATTTTTTTTTTAATTTTTTTTATAGATTTTACTTATTTATTTGAGAGAGAGAATGAGATAGAGAGAGAGCACGAGAGGGAAGAGGGTCAGAGGGAGAAGCAGACTCCCTGCTGAGCAGGGAGCCCGATGCGGGACTCGATCCCGGGACTCCAGGATCATGACCTGAGCCGAAGGCAGTCGCTTAACCAACTGAGCCACCCAGGCGCCCTTGTCCCCTTGCTTTAATAAAATCACTTTTTTGCACCAAAGACATCTCAAGAATTCTTTCTTGGCCATCTGCTTCGATCCCTAACATTTTTCCTACATCAAACTTATGATTGTTTTTCTTCTGTTAATTTGTCTTTTGTTACAGGGAACTCGGCCAAGAACTTAAAAGGTAGTGGACAATTATTTTCTCCTCTCCTCTACCTCAAACCCAAATACTGTGATAGCCAATAGCCATGATCTTATTATTCTCCTTATCTTAAATGTTTACATTCTCATTCATACCTCTTTGCTTTTTAAAATTCTTACATTTTTCCTATTGCTCAGGACATATGTGTTCTTTTCATTTTAGTAACAGTTATGTTTAATATAAAAGCAAAAACATATATACCTGTGCATTTCTACAAATATCAAGAGTAATTGATCATTTAAAATTCTAATTGTTCACATTTTACTTCCCTATGCCAATTTCCCACATTTATTGTAAGAATACAGGGCTTCACAGAAGACTATTTTCTCTTTCTTTTTTTGCCACCTATATGTTTTCTTTCAGAAATTATTTCTGATATTTATATTGTACCCTACATGATTAACAAATAATAAAACAGGAATTCTACTTTTATAGCTTTTGTTGTTCATGGTCCTTTTTATTCTCAATGTTATGTCTTCCTCATTTGTAATATCTTTATTTTGATTTAGTCTTATTGGCCACTCTATTTCTTCAGGTAATACTTTCAGGTAAAGAACAAGAATGGTAAATTACCTGAACTAGATTATCTGTGAATGATTTTTTTTTCTTGTTGGCATAAATACAATAACTTACTTGCACACACAATTATTTTTTCCTCAGAACAGATAAGAATTTATCCATTTTTTAAACTAGTAGTTAGTGTTGCATAAAACAGTTGCCAACAATATTTTTTCATTGTAGGGCAAAAGTCTTTTTTTTTTTAAGTATGAGTGTGTGTGTGTGTGTGTTCCTGTCTAGAATCTTGGACAAAAACAATTAGAGCTTTCCAAATGTTACTGTGCGTTAATCTCTTTTCCTTCATTTTAACTGATTTCAGAAATTTCTTTTTTTTAAGATTTTATTTATTTATTTGACAGAAAGAGACACAGCGAGAGAGGGAACACAAGCAGAGGGAGTGTGAGAGGGAGAAGTAGATTCACCGTGGAGCAGGGACCCCAATGCCATGGCTCGATCACAGGACCCTGAGATCATGACCTGAGCTGAAGGCAGACGCTTAATGACTGAGCCACCCAGGCGCCCTGATTTCAGCAATTTCTATTAACAAACCTATATTCTTTATTCTCAGAAACATCTGGTATTATTTATGTGAATATTTTCTTCTATCTTCTTTACATTTCTTTCATTACATGCAAACAATGGCCTCAAAAGTGGGTATCATACCCCATTTACAGATGGGTGAAAGGAAGCACAGAGGATTTTACAACTTTCCCAGGCTGATCAGACTACAATGCTCCTCTCTTTTCTACGAGAAGAGGAATATATTCATTTAACATGCTTTTAAAAAATATATCTATGGGAAAACAATGTATCTATGGGAAAAGTAAAGCTCAGAGGGGTACGTAATTTGTTTTAAGCACTGTCACATAATATATTGCAGGAGGGGGAGAAAATACTAAATACTGTAACTCGCTAAAACGTGGGGCTATCTTTTCTAATACTTCTAGTTTTTCTATTTTCTAATGTTTAAAAATAGTTTTCTAAAATGAGCCACAGGAGACAAACTCTTGATTTCAATAGTTCAAAGGGACGCATCTCAGGAGGGGTCCTGGCAAGGACTGGAGGCCCCAGCCGATGGGACACACACACACATACCTGCAAGCAAGAGAATCATTTGTAAATTCCTCTGCATGCAGCTATGCAACCTGGCTCCTAAAACCAGCCTGCTCCTTTTTTATTAAGGAGACTTTGCAGTGGCAAAGCAGTCATGAGTTTATGCAAATTCCTGTGGGCACAAAAAAGGGGACCTTTTAAGCTGCCTATTACTTTATTATTGCTGAAAGAAAGAAAAGAAAAGCTTAAAGGCGGGAGGGTGGGGAGAATTAAGGATCTAATAACAGTGAGAGCTCGCTGCCCAGGTTGCGTCTCTTGCTGTGTTTGAATGATTTTTCTTTGTCGACAGCCTTGCACTGGGCTATTTTTAGCATCTCTTTAATAATTGAGCTGTAGCAATTGTGCTCAGCAGCTGGAACAGGCAGGGAAAATAGCAGCTCAAAGAAATAGTGCAGCAGGGTCATAATTTAAGTCAAGCTGCATTATAGAGCATACCTTTCTCAAAGGTAGAATGCTGAGGTGGAAAAAAAAAAAGAAGAGCAGAAAGAAAGAAAGACAAAAGGGAGTGATAGATGGAGAGGTTTTTTTTAGCTTTTTGGTTTTTTGGGTTTCAATTTTTTTAAACGATCCTGAGAAGGTGCCCTGTTGGACAGATTCTTTTGATGGTACACAAAGCAGGTACGAGGGGCCTTGCTGCTCAGCGTGGCAAACAGGACAAGGAAACTGAGATTGCTGGCAGAATTGACACTTTCCTTGTCCCCAGGGTTCACAGGAAAAAGAGCCTTCCTGCACAACACAGGAGACACCATGACACTGAGTGGCATGCAGCTAAAAGTTGGAAGAGGAAATTTTAGCCACTGGCAGAGGAATTCTGATGAAGAAGGGTAAATCTCACATTATCCACCATCTTCCTATCTAGACAGGCTGGGGGCAGGAAGAATACATCTTTGGAGGATATAGTTAGGTTTTTTTAAAGTCCAATCATCAGATCCATCATTAAATACCTGACTTAGGTCATTAAGCCCGTGGGCATATGCATCTCACTTTGCTGAAACAGCTGACTTTGCATTGCTGGGTCCCTTCTAGGCAGAGTCTGCAGAGACCAAAGAGAGATGGATACTTGCCAAATGGAGACTTAATAAGGGCCCATATGTCTGATCAGCGGAGACATCATCTGACTAATTCGGGCAATCTAAACAAACAAACAAATAAATAAATAACCAAAATGATCAAGTTTATTGATAATTAATTACATGCTCAAACTAAGTAGAAAACTGTCAAATTGCGAATGTCCTCTTTTGACCAGGCAGAGACTGCTAGAGATTGATGGGGTTGTAGGCTTTCTTCCTCAGCACTGCAAACTTTCTGCCTCTTACGTGTTCCTTTTTTTTTTTTCTTTGCTTTGCTACAATCTGCTTTGTTCTACACTATCACCATTTGTTTTCTTTGCTTGTTTCCTTTTCTTCTTTGCTGTATTTCCCTCTGCCCTTTTTTTTTTTATTTCCCTTGGGGGTTCAGGCTAAAAACTTAAGCAACAGGAAGAAGTTTCTATACTGTGCTGGATTGATGTGACATTCCATCCAGTAGAGGTCAATGTGACAAAGGGAATTTCTACCTAGGCTTCTAGATAGGCTATCAACACAATATAGCAAAGGTGACTGCATACCCATGATTGCTTACATGGCAAAGAAAAAATTTGCCCTGCCAGCACCTGGGTCTTTTAATTATCAAAATAGCCATTTACTTTAAGACGAATCTTTAGGAACTTTGAAATAGAAAGTCAGTTTATAAAGAAGAAATGCAGATATTCCTTAAACATCAGGGTAAATATCAATTAATTCTTTCTTCTAAATAGAAAAAAGAAAGAAAGAAAAAAAAAAAGAAAAGTAGAAGGTTCTGGTTAAAGTATCAGTCCTGATATATGAGTCTAAATACCTGCAGATATTTTAGGTCTTTAGGACGTCAACAAGGGAGAGTTTTCAGGTGTGGTAAACTTGAAGAACCACCAAAAGAATCAAGTTAAATCAGTGTAAAATCTGGTATGTATCAGAACTCACTTCTACATATGAATTCATTCTGTAAAAATAGTTATGTAATGAAGGAACAATTGGATAAGACTGCTTGGCTGGAAAGCACTTTCCTAGATACAAAGAAGCTGCAGGGTCTTTATAAGATTGTTTTTTAATTTTCTGAGTTTTTTTTTTTAATTTTTTTTTTCTGTGTGAGTGGTTCAACACGCAGAGCAGGCAGGTGCTGTCTTCTTGTGGGCTGGGAGAGAGAACGATGTATCATTACACTTGCAGGCATTCAGGAGAATGCCAATTTTCAGTTTCACAGGCTTTCCTGAAGGTCTACTGCAGTAGCCAATTGGATCCACGAAATTGAAAATGAGATCTGATGGGTTTGTAGGGATTAGAAATTCAGAGGGGGAGACGTGTTCTCTCTGAATTACCTGACTTGGGCCACAGAATTTAGTTGCCCTCTGTATTATTTTTCTAGAGCCGCTGGAACAAATTGCCACAAACTTTGTGACTCAAAATAACAAATATTTATTCTTTCACAATTCTGGAGGCCAATAGTACAAAATCAGCATCACTTGACCTAAATCAAGGTGTTGGCAGGGCTGAATTTCCTCCAGAAACTCTAGGGGGAGGAAGATCCATTCTTTGACTCTTTCAGTTTCTCATGGCTCTTGGCATTCCTTATTTTGTCACACTTCACTCCAACCTTTACCTCTGTGGTCACATTGCCCCCTCCTGTTCTGTCAGATTTCCCTTTGTCTCACTCTTATATGGACATTTGTAATTGGATTTAGGGTCCACTCAGATAATTCACAATAATTTCCCCATCTCAAGATCCTTAAACTAATTACATCGGCAAAGCTTCTTTCTCCAGATAAGGTAACGTCCACAAGTTCCAGGATTTGGAGGTGGACATATCTTTTGGGGAGGCTGCTAGTCCATCTATGACATACCCTCAGTCCAGTATAATACCCACATCTCCAGATCCATTCAGATACCATTGATACTCTAAAGGAGACACTTTGTCATTGTTGTTAATGCATGATGGTCCTAATGACAAGAATAGCTAATATTTATTGAGTGATTGGCCTTGTCCACTCATAAGAGAATTATGTATTTGGCTGAAACATATGGAACTGCTAAAGTTTGTCAGCTTTTTCACACAAAACCAGCCATTTCCTTTGGTTTACTCACATATATTCTTTTAAAACTAGTATTTGCTCCATAGGAAAACTACTATTATTATTCCCACTTTATAGAAACAGGAATGAAGTAGAGAATGTGAGGGAACCTCCTCAAAGGCATAGAGGCAGTTGTTTGTACCATTAGTATTCACCCCAGATGGCCAAGTTCGTAAGCTTCTGCTTTTACCTGTCTCCAGTCAAGCTCTTCTGTTGTGCCTGAGGGATTTCTGGGCTTCTGCCAGATGGTGAGCTGCACCCATCCCTAGTTCTTGATGGCAATCAGGGCATTTTATGCCTTGTCTCAAATCTGCATAGAGAAGGTAGAAAAGGAATGAAGAAAGAAGATGGAGTTTATGAAGCAGATGAGGGAGAAAAGTACGAAAGATAAACAGTTACAACACAGAGACAAAAAGTTGAAAACAGAAAGGAAATAAGGTTCTTTCTCTGAGAGAAAAGGGTAGGGAAGGTACATGTGTTGAACAGTGCTCCTAATACCCTAAACCATCCTGAAGATTAACTTTGCTAGCTGCTGAGTACTCACAAAACCCTACAAGGTTGCACTTGTTATCCCAGATTTATACCTGGAAACCACAGTTAGTCACTCAGCAAGTTACTCAGATACTAGAAACTAGATATTCAAAAATGAAAAGGAAGAGGGTGGGAGGAGGAGAGGAGGAAGGAGAAATAGCTCATTGTTTATTATTTTTCAAATCATGAAGCAACAAGCCAAGTGAGATGCTCAACAATCCGTAAGTATTAAACTTCTGAAACCAACACCAGCTCCCAAGGCCCCTTCATTTAAAGAGGACCGAATTAGAGAGTCACCACCATGGGTGAAAGAAGGTGAAAGAAGACAGAAACATATATATCACAGGTATCACACATATAGACATGTATGTATACAAATACATGGGTAAATACAAATACAGACATATAAAGCTATATCTGCATTCATAAACACACACAAGCTTTCGGTAAGTTATGTTACTTAAATAGAAATGAATGAATGAATGAAGAACAGTCCCGGGGAGGAACTTCTATTAAGTTTTACATTAAACTGTGTTCTACCGGTCTGTAATAAAAAAGAGTAAATCATAACCCCACAGTAGGAAACATGGAGTCTTTTCTTTTTTTTTTAACTTTTTATTCTTTCTGTGTCTTGTGTTTTACACCGCACCAAGAACTGAAGATTAGGGGTGTCTGGTCCCTTGAAAACAAATCTCTGTGGAAGGAACAGCTACAAATATATACAGAGTGGAGTATCGGAAAGAGGCATGGGGATGCCCCCAATGTCATATGTTTTCGGTGTCGCCTTTTGAGGAAGTTGTACCTCTGCCTCCTATTAAGATGCAGTGATTTGTTTCTTAAATACCATCTGCTCAGATAGGATACCTGCTGAAAGAAACTATTACTTTAAGTTTTTGACATATGCTTTGTTTTTGTTCTTGTGGGGACTGAATTATCCTTTATTCCTCCTCGTGTGCAGCAAAACTGCAACCATGATACTTGACTCTTAGGCTGCTTACATGATTAAAAAATAATAGCGTTTTTCTTACTGATTAAGGAACACTGCATATTTGCTATAAAGAATTTAGAAATCTGGACAAATAAAAAGATGACCATTTTTAATGTTTACTAAATTTCCTTCAAACTTTCTTTGCGTTACATACAAATATTATAAAATGCGGTAATACTGTATGGGCAGTATTGGTTTTCATCCTTTTTACTTTACATCAAATAAGGAGTATGTTCTGAGCTTAAATATTCTTTACAATGTGATTTTAATAATAAGATGGTTCTTTATTAATATGCATGTAAAAAGTCAGGGTTCTCTAGAGAAACAGAATTAATAAGATACATATAACACACACACACACACACACAGAGGTTAATAATGTAGGTGAGCCTCATTTAATCAGTGTGTGTGTGTGTGTGTGTGTGTGTGTGTGTGTGTGTGTGTGTATACCGGGGGAGAAAGAGAAATCTATTTAGTATAAGGAATTGGCTCACATAATTATAAGGATTGGTTAAGTCCAAAATCTGTAGGGTGAGCCCAGGTACAGGAGTCCCTGGGAGAACTGATGTTCCAATTCAAAGGCCGTTAGGCAGGAAGAGTCAATGTGGCAGATGAAGTTTAAAGGCAGTCAGGTGGAGAATTCTCTCTTACTCAGGGGCAGGTTGGTTGCTTGGCCTACTAAGTCCATTAGCTGATTAGATGAGGCCCACCCACATTATGGAGAGCAATCAACTTTATTCTAAGTCCACTGATTCGAATATTAACCCTTTCCAGAAACACCCAGAATAATATCTGAGCAAATATCTGGGTATCTCATGGTCTAGCCTAGCTGACACATAAAGTTACCCACTACGATGTATATACTTTGATTTATTGAATTAAATGTTATGGGCAGATATTTAGATGATTTTTAAATATGTGGAAATTTACAATCAATCACACCCCCTTCACCCATGGTAGACAGTGATATTTTGTCACACAGTTCTTCCTACTAAGAATAGACAAACAGAACTTTTTTTTAAACGCAGTGACCCAGGACCCACACTATCACCTAATCAAAGTTGGTATGTCCCCAGAAACATATTTCCTATTTCTCATTCTATGTGTTCCTAATTGACTGATAGGAAATCATTGTCCATCCCCACCTCCTCTTTCTCTATTTTTCTGAGATAACTACAGTACAGGGACCATTCCTGCTTTCAGCATGCCCTGCTAATAGGATCTTCCTTGTCAGCATCTCCTGGTTTACTTGTAGGAGCCACAGCCCATCAAGATGTAATGCCTAACTCTCTGACCATCCCCACCCTACTTCTGAGGCCTATATATTTTCCCCCTGATTCCTGCTTTGACTGGGTTTTTTAAGTGAGGATGAGGGCATGGAAGTAGAAGCACTATTGAGGCATACTAAATAAACAATGTTCAGACATCTCAAAAAGTGACACACAGTAAGAGTAGGAACAGGAGAGGTCTAAGTGGGCATGCAAATTTCCTTATTTACTTTTTGAATATTTGGTCAAGACAAAATTGCGAGAGATACGCCCATTGTCTTTCTAACTCCTGCGCTGCCACCCACCCCCTCCCAAATTCTTTTTTTTATGAACACTAGTCTACTTATGTCATGAGGTGTTTTTCAGACGTCTGTGCCTGAGCTTTAGTTTCTAATCCAGTTCAACTGACCTCATTTTTAGAGTAAATTCCCTCCAAATTCTGAAATGAGGTTTTCTATCAGTGTTGGTGAGATTTTCATCTTTATTCATCTTTTCATTTGCAGAGAAGTTGAGAAAGACCATTGCTGGATGTGTGAATCAGACACAATTTTGACCCATGGCATATGTTTTAAATATGAATTCACATTACTGTTATCTTGAGCTGTTAGGTGCCCACTACAATCCACAAAGGCCAGTGACCCAACAAATTGAAGTGACTTGATAAAGTTATTTCTTAATGCTCTATTGTAGAATTTACATTTGCAACAGTAACTAATTGCATTGGACGTGAAATCTAATTAAAACCTCATTGTACCATCTATGTTCTTTGGTTAAAGGACGTACTATTAAACATGTGTTGAAAAAGAGGTATTGAAAGAATTACTTAAAATTCAGTTTCTTTCATTCTCAAAGACTGGATGGTGGCAGAGTGTAATATTCCATTGTTGTATCCAGTCCTTGAAAGCTCCTCAGAGCCATAGCTAATTTTCCTATTAGTTACAGACTAGCGATTGCCCCACCAAATTAAACCTCACAATTTCAGCAATAGTGAAGACACACACACACACACAAACACTGAGAAAGAAGAAAAGAACCTTGGTAATGCACACACACAACAGTTTTCCAAGAGTCCAAGGGTAGCAGCTCATCTTCTCTTACCTTATTTAGTGCAAATGAAAAGCATGTTGTTTAACTAGTGAGTTTTAGGATTTCCTTTGCCTGCAAATGAATGAGTTTTGATTGTAACCTCTCAGTGTTACATGGTACAAAAGTTAGAGAGAAGTAAAAGAAGGGGCAAAAAAAGAATACTATTGGAGTGAAATCCACATATCTGCAGAAATAATAATTGACTACCATGCTTTAACCCCTGCTAATATGTTCTATACTTAGTTTATTCCTCCTTTAATGAACACATGATATCCACAAAACATCACTGACTTTGAGTCTTAGTTGAGATGCTAAAATCAGTTGCAGAGGAAGTTTTCCCAATCTCCAGGTCTGTTAAAAAGCTAGAAAATATTAAGACATTTCCTCTTTGTACATCTTACTTTGATTAAAAAAGAAGTCCTAGAGTGGCCTCCAGTTGATTTATATTCCAGCAGCTGCAGTCATAACATCGAGATGCAATAAAACCATCTCTCAGTCATGCATGCACCTGTTGTTAAAGGGAAATCTAGGACAGATGGGCAGAGGCTGTGGGGTCCTAAGTGATGGTGGGTACCCTGAAAGAGTAGATGCATTTTCAGGGCAGCTGGGCCAGGGGCGTAGGCATCAATACTGGGATGCCCCCCTTTGTTAAACTGACCTCCTTATTCACACACAAGCAGTCATCAATTTCCATGTGCAACTCACAATAAAACCATGTTGGAAAAATTCTGTTTTTCCTTTGTTTCTGAAGCTGTGTACCCTATTGCAGAAGACCCAGGATCACACAAAAGACCCTCAACAAATATGATTGACTTATGCGGCAACAAGAAATTTATTTATCTTAATTTAAAAAATTAAATTAATTTAGGTTTTTTTTTTATTTTGGGGGTGGGGGCAACAAGATGATCCAAGACAATTGCAATATAAATTTTAAAAAATAGCTGTCTAGGGGTTTTGGGTGGCTCAGTCCATTAAGGATTCGACTCTTGATTTCAGTCAGTCATGATCTCAAGGTTTTGAGATCAAGCCTCAAGTTGGGCTCATGTTGAGTATGGAGTCTGTTTAAGTTTCTCTCTCCCTCTGCCTCTGCCCCTCCCCCCACCCCATGCTCTCTTTCTCTAAAAAGAAAAAGAAAAAAAGCTGTCCGAAGTATCAAACAGACAAGCAGACTCATTGATGGCTGTGGTCCTCCTAATAGCCATATTGGATAGGCAAAGCAGAGATTCTGTTGAGACACTTGAGGATGTTGAGATTCACAGAAGTTGAATGATTTGCCCAAGGTCACATACCCCAAAACTTATCTGGGATGAGTATTCGTTTGTTAGGGCAGCTCTGAGTTACCTGGGCACACACATTTGAGTCTGAATTCTGACTTTATCACTTGTTTCCTGTTACTCAGTCTTCTCATCTGCACATGGTTTGATGCCATCCTCATGGGAACAAATGATAAATAGTTGATTCTGAAAAGAAAATCCCATGTTTTTACAGTTTATCATTATTTTCAAAAGAAGAGAATGTCCTCAGTCTTTTGACATATGTGACATGTGACTTTCAGACTTGGAGGAAGCTCTAAAAAGAATATTCAGCAGTAGATTCCTTATGTCCAAACAATCATTTAGTTGCCAAATCTCTCTGACCCTTGCCAAGTAAGTTCTGCGGCTGGAATGCCTGAGTTCTCTTTATCAACTCTCAGCAATAAACCATACTGTATTGGTAGGCCAGGCATCAGGCAGGACCCGAGAAATGTCAGTATTTCCAGCAGCTTTAGAAAGTCCTTACCTCCAGTTTTTACATATAAAATAAAACTATGGTGATCACACTGGTGACATATAAGTCCACTGAGCTCTTGCTAATTGCTAGTCACCACACAAAGACTTGACAAACAATAACATTCTATGTAGTATTAACTGCATTTTATAGAAAAGAAAACCCAAAGAGCATATAGTAGTACTCATGGCAGTCACTTAGGCTACTTACTATGTGCTTCTATGAACTATTATCTATCTTCTGTGTATGTATGTATGTATGTATCTACCTATCTATTCATCCATCCATCTATCCATATAATTTTATAACAACCTTATGAGGCAATTATTGTTTTATTCTTATTCACAGATGAGGAAATGGAAGCAGAAGAGGATAAGTAAATTGGTCAAAGTCACAAAGTAAGAATAGTACAGAACAGACTTGAGCCCAGGGGACCCAGTTCAGAGTTCATACCTAATCATCAAGTTAGAGTGCCTCTCAGGTGCAAATAAAATATTTGCTTTAAATATGGGGCACCTGGGTGGCTCAGTTCAGGCGTTAAGCATCTGCCTTTGGCTCAGGTCATGATCCCAGGGTCCTGGGATCCAGCCCCACATCGGGCTCCCTGATTGGCAGGATGCCTGCTTCTCCCTCTCCCACTCCCCCTGCTTGTGTTCCCTCTCTCGCTGTGTCTCTCTCTGTCAAATAAACAAATAAAATCCAAAAAAAAAATAAAAAATAGAAAAAGATAAATAAATGGATGGATGAATATGCCAATGATAATGTAGCAAATATGGGATATGATATGACAGAAACTCCTGCTCTGAACAACTAAGTTATTGTGCTTGTCATTTTGCTCTAAAAAAATTTCAGTCAGCATGGATTTTCCTTTTACATACAAAATACTTGAAAAAAAGGAAAAACTTCATTTTCTGCATTCATCAATGGCGGAGTGAGACATCAACTGCACAGCGAGTGTAGGACCTCCTGGATAATGCAAATGTACTTGCTTAGTATTTCTTTCAGTAATCGGACAAAATAATCTGAATGTATTATATAAAAATTAATAAGAAAAAATTAGGGATTTATTACCCCACTCCCTCGCAAACAGAAACAGAAACCATCTTGGTTTAACGTCACCTTGTTTGATATCTTAAGTCCTAGAATGGAGAAACGGGGCTTATTTAGACACAATATTCAGGGGTTGGGTGGGGTGACTGACCCTTCACAGTATGAAAAGTAAGCTTTTGTCACTTACAATTATAATTTTACAGCTAATGTCTGGTTTGTTAAAACTGGTAATTCTTTCAAATTCTTTCTTTCTTTCTTCTGATTCTCAACATCTCCAAGATACAGTGGGCATTTGTTGGTTTGTAACTTCATTGGAGCATCCCAGGTACAATCTGAAGCAGGCCCGTTGTATGCAGAGAGCAGAGAGGGATGAAGAAAGAGGCAGGCCCCTCTAGGTCGGTAGATGGCAGGCATAATATGCAAAGGGAACTTACACAGGAGGCTTGTCTTGGGGCACAGCAAGACCAGTGAATCCCTGCACCTGCCTGCCACATCTTAGAAGTTTATAAAGAAGCTTTCAGTCACATATATGGTGCAGATGTCCTGAACACCACATCACCATCTCAAGGTCATGTTCTTGGAGCAGGCTCTGAGAGCAGGAAAGGCAAGCAGAACCCACATTCCAAAGGCAGGGGAGGGGGTGAGGACTTCTAAGTGCCCAGGTCCAGTTCATGGATCAACCAGTGGTCACATCTTTTTGGTGACTTTTCCCAACAGCATTGGATAACTGTGGCCAAGTGGATTCAGGTTTTAAAATCCAAGGTTAGGGGCGTCTGGCTGGCTCAGTCGGTTGGACGTCTGCCTTTGGCTCAGTTCATCATCCCAGGATGGAGCCCTGTGTCAGGCTGCCTGCTCAGTGGGGAGCCTGCTTCTTCCTCTGCTGCTCCCCCTGCTTGTGCTCTCTCACTCTCTCTCTGTCAAATAAATAAAATTTAAAAATAAAATAAAATCCAAGTTTAAATTCAGTGGGGATGTTCAGCTGGCTCTTCTTTTAAAATGATTAAAATTTCTATGAATATAAATTATGAAAAAATGAAAATATAGAAAAGTATACAAATAAAATTTAAATATCAGTGTTTTAATTAATATATTGATATGCATTCCAAATGATGTCAATTGCTTGCTTATGTTTGTGGATTTTACAAAGTGAGGATCTTACTTTCATGATATCTATATAGGTATCATTATCATTTTCCATGTGATTACATATTTTTCAAAACATAATTTTAGTGCATGCAGAATATTTTACAGAGTCAGTGAGCCATATGACTTTTAATGAATCCCCAATTAAAATTTAGATTTTCAGCTATAAGCAATACTATGGTAAGCATTCCTAAACACTTTCTGCATCTCTGATAGGACCTTTCTCAATAATTTCATGAGGATTAATATCTTAAGAAAAATGCCTATGAATGTTGTTTGCAAAGTATGTTTAAATAGAAAAAATTGAAAGTGCTGTATGCTATTTCATTTGCAAGTAAAAGCATCAATTAGGTATAAATTTAAGTAATGTCATCAGAGGACAGTTTTCTAAATTGTATTTTTATTTTAACAGTTGGAAAACAATCTTGTTACTCCGATTATTCCAGTTTCAGTTGAATGTATTTGAAATGGCAATTTCATTTTAATCTTTATTTACATAACTAACTGGCCCATGTAAAAAAGTATAAATGGCGAAAAATAATAGCATATTTTTTAAAGAAATAATAGTATTTCACAAGTTATTACCATAGCAATTAACATATTCTTGTAAAGGAAATTGGAATTTTATGGGATGAAATAAATGCCACCTACTTAGATACTACTTTGATATGAAGTTTGGAGAGCACTCACTATCCAAATATACCTTTGAATTCATAAAAGTACTCATAAGGCAAAATTACGGAGACAGTAAAAAGATCAGTGGTTTCCAGGGTCTGGGGTGGGGGTGGGAAATGAGTAGTTGGAGCTTAGGGGATTTTTAGGGCAGTAAAAATATTCTGGTTGATATTATAATGAAGGATACTTGTCATTGTATATTCATCCAAACCCATAGAATGCACAACACCCTAATGAGAAATATGGACTTTGGATGATTATGATGTGTCAGTGTGGGTTCATCAACTATAACAAGTGTACCACTTCAGTGAGTACTATTGATAATGGGAGAGGTATGCATCTGGGGACAAGAAGGACTATACAGGAAATCTCCATTTTTCTCACTTTTACCATAAACATAAAACTGCTCTAAAAAAATGAAGTCCCTTAAAAAAAAAAGTACTCTGTTCTCACATTATTTTTTCAATAGGAATATAGTGCGTAAAACAAGGAAAACACACACGCATGTAAAACACTCCTTTTTCCAAAAAGGGCAAAGAACAGCAAACATACCCATCTTTGACTTCATATATAACACACATATTCTCGCTTTATTATTTCATGCTGCCTTGTAGAGATTTATATGGGTTAACCAGGACCTTCTTTTAAAAAGTAACTCCTGGCAGGAAGTTTAAATACATGTCCTCCACAGTACAGTCTGGGAGTTTCGTTGATTGCTTGGTTTTAATGCTTAGCTGAACTTCCTGATGTGAACAACTGGTACTCCCAGGGGAAGAAGAAGGCTTGAACATGAATGTAGTTGCAGCTCTTCAGGAACACCAGGCCTGGCTGCAACAGTTAGAAATGCTGTAGGAGGTAATAAAGAAAATGGAGTAACTGGTGTAAATTTCCCTAACTTGCCAAATTCATTTGCTTTTGCATGGACTATTGTTGCCTTAGTAAGAATCACCATCTCTGTCCTATTCATAAGTTATTGTTGTCATATGTATGTGTGCCACATTCCTCTGTTATTGTGTGATGCATCCCCTTAACCCACCTCTGATTTCAGCTACGGCCCCAGGGGCAGTTCTTGTTTTTATGTTTTACTTTTTACTTACTGTATGTATTATTGAAGTAGAGTTGGCATATAGTGTTATATTATTTTCAGGTGAACAAGGTGATTTCACAATTCCGTGCATTACTCAATGCTCAACACTCAGCGCTGTGATAATATCATTGACTATATTCTCTATGCTGTACTTTTCCTATGATTGATTGATTGGTAATTGAAGTAGAGCTGACACACAATATCACATCAGTTTCAGGTGTACAACATAGTGATTCAGCAACTCTATACGTTATGTTGTGCTCACCACAAGTGTAGCTCCCATCTGTCACCATACACCTCTAGTACAGTACCATTGCCTGTATTCCCTAGGTGGTAATTTTCATCTCCATACTTTATTATATAGCTGGAAGTTTGTACCTCTTAATCCTCTTCACCTCTTTTGCCCATCCCTCCAATAACCTCCCCTCTGGCAACCACCAGTTTGTTCTCTGTATTTGAGGCAGTTTGTTCATTTGTTTTGTTTGTTAGATTCCACGTGTAAGTGAAATCATTTGGTATTTGTCTTTCTCTGTCTGATTTCAGGCCCACCCACCTTGCACTGCTGGCATATAGAGCAAATGCTAAGGCCTCTGGATTCTGCTAAGGGCCTAGTTTTCTAAAGTTCTTGTGCTCACTGGGCTGGGCTTACAGGCTTATTCTTATACATTAATTCCTTAATGCCCTAGAAGTAACCCTCATCCATGGAGGTGGGGCCACTGATTGATGCCCAAGCTGGCTTTCCATTTTCAGGTGGGCAATCCTGGGAGTTATCCTACCTGCTCCTCAAGAGGGCTTGGTAGAATCAAGACCCTTTTGCTTATAGGAAGGACACTGATGACAAGCCTTTATCTGGCTTTTCTTCCTTTTCTTTCTTTCTCTCTCTACGTGCTCATTCCTGCTTCTTGGGATCACTTCTCTTATTAACCTCCAGTACTGGAGTCCTTTTCTCAGACTGTCTTTGTAGGGGACCCCAAACAAAAACAACATCCTGTGGGTGGGAAAAAAAAAAGAAGAAGAAGAAAACAACATCATGTGGTTTATAAAAATTGGCAAAACATGTATTAGTGAATAAATGCAGTTTTTGAGTGAACATGCTTCTTTCAAAAGATGGTATTCATGAAGATAAAAGCAATATATAGACTTACAAATATTAGAGACATTCTTTAAGGATTAATAATTTATAATTGAAAATCATGGACTTCAACAAAAGGAACAAAACACAAAATCGGTTGACTCTGAAATTTGATTCCTCTTAGAGGTCTTCCTCGAAATGGAATTAGAGTAAATAATTGATCTCAAAACAGTATTTAACAAAGGTTCTAGAGTCTTCTAAGTTATGTGATATCGCAAATCAAGCACAGCCAAAAAGACCGATGTTCCCTTTTTTACTGTTGCTTTCTACCACTTTCCCCCAATACCTCTCTCACTTCTGCCAAGCATATGATAAAGACCCGTGATGCTTCACCTAGACCACGGAGTTTCTGGTGAGAACAGCCCAAACAAAGGAAGCAACTCTTACTGATGCAATTGGAGCAACCCTTGGAGTGGATCACAGTGTTCCCAAATCATTATAAATTGTGAGCCAATGGTTTTCTTTGTTAGTTTTTTTCCTTTAACCTTCTGTACTTTACTGGAATTGAATCAACTCAGCATAATCAATATCTTGGAGATGACCAAATTTGAAGAGAAACCAGTATTACCTTGAGTTTTAAGAACAAATTCATATAAGGATAGACAACAAATTACCATAGGAAGGCTTGCTTTGAAAGACAAAAGATCAAAAATAAATATTCACTTTCTCCTGAAACTTGTTTCTTCACTTACTGATAGTTGGTCAAAATAAGTCATTCATAGCCTTAAAAGATGACACCAGCCTTCCCTTAGTGATTATCCAGTCCAGGCATTTCAAATACAGCTACTTCTCTCCAACCCTAATTGATTGGTGATGGCTGCCAGATTAGCTATGTTTAGAAGGATTATGGGGCTTTGCACAGAAACAGGAGTAAGGAAACTGTGATAGATTAATAAAGTCTTTCAAGTCCTAAATGGGAAGAGTGTCAGTTTATGCAGAATCTTAATTCCAACCACCACTTCTAGAAAAGGACACTAAATCTTCCAATGTTGGGACTTCAATTTTGAGGAAATAATTAACATTGAAAAGTGTTAAAAAATTAAAAGCTAAAATAAAGTAAAAAAAATAATAATGGGGTTAAGATCAATCTAATGGTTCTGAAATTTCCGTTAATGGTTTATGTAAGTCATCCTGGATATCTTTTTAAAAAAAATTGAGCTATAACAAATATGGCATAAAATATAATAATCTTAAGTATACAGTGTGATGAATTTGTGTATAAGTAAACACCCATGTAATCATCAGTGTGATCAGGATGTAAACATTGCAACACTTCAGAAATTTCCCTTGAACCTCTACCCAGTCACTAAACCCAGAGGTAACTGGCTTCTATAACCATTAATTGGTTTTGTATGTTCTTAAACTGCATAGAAATGGAACTGTAGTACATACTTGGGCATCTTTTTATCAATGTCAACTTATTTTCTGTCTCTGTGTTGGTAAGTGATTATTCACAGTAAGTTAATTGAAAGTCCAGCATCATACAAAGAGAAAAAGCACTGTACTTTACAAAAGAGATTGTTATGGAGAAAGGGTATATTTCATCTGACGCACATCCCTAATATCAATGCAGTACCTCAAGACAGGGCTAAACTGCTACTGCACCTTGAAAAGGCTTTCTGGAAAACTGGATACCCTGAGAAAGCTCTATATAGAAACAACTAGAAATGTTAAATAAAATATAACAAATAGTCTTTTAAATGCACAAATAGCCTGAACAAGCCTCCAAAGAAAATTGCCAAAGACCAGGAAGGGATAAAGAAAACTGAAAACCAGAAAAGTAATTTCACAATCTACTTCTGCAGCTTCCTTGCAGTAAGGGGATAAGAGGAACTCTTATCCCACACTCCACAATCAGGGAGAGGAGATGGAAAATTCTGCCCTTTCAAGGGGTGGCTCTGGAACTGAGATTGCCTCTTAAAGTGGGATACATCAGAACGGCCCATGTGCAGTCAAAGTGCAGGTGAGAAATAAACTGTTTTCAGCTGACTCAGGGAGGACAAAGGAGGTGGTTGAAGTTGGACAAAAGCAAAAACAAAATCTACTTAGAATTTACTTAGGTCACCTTACCTGGATTTGAGATTCCAATTTAAACAGCCTGGGTGGTCTGGAAACTCTTAACAAAGAAACTAACGCAAACCTGGCCATACTCCTGGAATACCTGGCAGAGGCAGCCATGCATCCTTAACCTAGATCTGCAGGATTGTCTTGAGTGCAAGATCCACAGGATCATTACAAGATACATGCATGAGAATCAAGATATACAGATAACAGTTATTCATGTGATTTAGTTTATTAAACAATTTGTTAAAATAGGATTAAAAAGGCTGAAGCTAAAAAGTCAATAAAAACTGTAAGAAATAAATAAAATACTATTAGGAGGAAGAGGAGAAAAAAGACAACATAAAATTCTATAATTGAGTATATATGTATATCACATATATATCGTAGGTATACTTAAACATTTAGATATGATGTATACAAGTTATAAAAAGTATAAAATCATTGGTGAAGTGAAAGATAGATGTAAGGCCATTATGCAGAAAGAAACAAAGAATTAAAAGGTAAAAAAATAGGAAAGAATTTAAGAAAAGTGAGAGAAGATATAAAAATAAAACTTAGCATACACAATAATGAGTGTTCCATGATAAAAGAATGCAGGGACCTGGGGAAAAAAAGAGCATTCAAAGAGACAAAGATATATTTTTCTAGGATTGACGAAAAGCATGAGTTTTTAGATTTATGAAGCATAATAGATCCCAAACACAGTAAATAAAAAGGAATCCTCTCCTACTAGGAAAAGTGTAGGACACTAAAGAAAAAGAAATCTTAAAGGCAAGAAGTATCAGATTATAAGAATGACACAGAGTTCTCAAAAAGAAAACAAAGGTTAAAATGTTCAATTATACTTTTAAAATTATGAGGACAATCATCAATGTGAAATTTTATGTCCAGAAACATTATTCAAGAATAAGTATCAAATAAATATATTCTCAAAAACAAATCAAATGTGACAGAGCACACTTGTGTTTTTCCTTTTTCTTATGCCATTCTCTGGCTTTTATAATTCAGGTCAAATTTGTTTATGTACATCACTATAAAATTTTTAAACATGACATTAGAAAAGCAAATCCAACATTGCACCAAAACTGTGTAATCTTCTAAATTTAATGTTGATGACCAAGTTTGGCTTATCCCAGAAATACAAGAATATAATAATAATCACTCAAAAATATGTGTTGAATAACATAAACCCCTTTCATTTGAGTTATACATTTTTGGTCATTTTCCAGATAAAATACTGTGGAAGTTAACCTACTGTGATGCCTAAGACAAAATGATATTTTATATTTAAAAATATAAATGTATAAAATTATACTGAATGTTATATTCATTATATACTGCTGTATAACAATGTTATCACAAACTTGTGGCTGAAAATAATACTCCTTTATTACCTCAAGTTTATTGTGTAAGCTTAACTGGTCTGTATCAGGATCTCACAAGGCTGAAATCAAAGTGTTTGTTGGGGTTGCAGTCTCATTTGAAGCTCAGGTGTGAAGAGTACACTTCCAAGATCATGTGGTTGTTGGCATTTAGTCCCTTCGCTATTGGACTGGGAACCTCCATCTCTTGTTGGCTGTCAGCTGGAGGCCATCATCTGTGTCTTGCCATTAGGCCTTCTCATGATAACTGCAAAAACTTCCAAACTCATTCTATGAGGCCAGCATTACCTTGATCTCCAAACCAGACAAAGACTCCACTAAAAAAGAGAACTACAGACCAATATCCCTGATGAACATGGATGAAAATATTCTCACCAAAATTCTAGCTAATATGATCCAACAGTACATTAAAAGGATTATTCACTATACCAAATGGGATTTATTCCTGGGCTGTAGGGGTGCTTCAACATCTGCAAATCAATCAATGTCATATACCACATTAATAAAAGAAAGGTGAAGAACCATATGATCCTCTCAATAGATGTGGAAAAAGCATTTGACAAAATACAGCATTCTTTCTTGATTAAAACTCTGTGCCATGTAGGGATAGAGAGAACATACCTCAATATCATAAAAACCATATATGAAAGACCCAAAGCAAATATCATTCTCAACAGGGAAAAACTGAGAGCTTTTCCCCTAAGGTCAGGAACATGACAGGGATGGCCACTCTCACCACCACTGTTGTTCAACATCATACTGGAAGTCCTAACCTCAGCAATCAGACTACAAAAAGAAATAGAAGGCATCCAAATAGGCAAGGAAGAAGTCAAACTTTCACTCTTTGCAGACGACATGATACTCTATTTAGAAAACCCAGAAGACTTCACCAAAAAATTACTAGAACTGATAAAGGAATTCAGCAAAGTCACAGGATATAAAATTAATGCACAGAATTTACATTTCTATACACTAACAGTGAGGCAGAAGGAAGAGAAATCAAGGAATTGATCCCATTTACAATTGCACCAAAACCCATAAGACACCTAGGGATAAACCTAACTAAAAAGGTAAAGGATCTGTACTCTGAAAACTATAGAACACTTATGAAAGAAATTGAGGAAGACACAAAGAAATGGGAAAACGCTCCATGCTCATGGATTGGAAGAACAAATACTGTTAAAATGTCCATGCTACTTAGAGCAATCTATACATTCAATGCAATCCTTATCAAAATACCATCAGCATTTTTCACCAAGCTGGAACAAACAATCCTAAAATTTGTATGGAACCAGAAAAAAGCCTGAATAGCCAAAGGAATATTGAAAATGAAAACCAAAGCTGGAAACATCACAATTTCGGACTTTAAGTTGTATTACAAACTGTAATCATCAAGACAGTATGATACTGGCACAGAATAGAGAACCCAGAAATGGACCTTCAACTCAGTGGTCAACTAATCTTCAACAAAGCAGGAAAGAATATCGAAAGACAAAAAAGTCTCTTCAACAAATGGTGTTGGGAAAATTGGACAGCCACATGCAGAAGAATGTAACTGGACACTTTCTTATACCATACACAAAAATAAACCCCAAATGGATGAAAGACCTAAATGAGACAAGAAGCCATCAGAATCCTAGAGTACATAGACAGCAATCTCTTTAACCCAAGCTGCAGCAACATCTTGCTAGATACGTCTCCAAAGGCAAGGGAAACAAAAGCAGAAATGAAGTATTGGGACTTCATCGAATAAAAAGCTTTTTCACAGAAAAGGAAAGGGTCAACAAAACCAAAAGGTAACTGGGGCGCCTGGGTGGCTCAGTCATTAAGCGTCTGCCTTCGGCTCAGATCATGATCCCGGGGTCCTGGGATCGAGTCCCACATCTGGCTCCTTGTTCTGTGGGAAGCCTGCTTCTCTCTCTCCCACTCCCCCTGCTTGTGTTCCCTCTCTCTCTGTGTATCTCTCTGTCAAGTAAATAAATAAAATCTTTAAAAAAAACCCAAAAAACTAAAAGGCAACCTACGGAGTGGGAGAAGGTATTTCCAAATGACTTATCAGATAAAGGGCTGGTATCCAAAATCTATAAAGAACTTAACAAACTCAATACCCAAAAAACAAATAATCCAGTCAAGAAATGGGCAGAAGACATGAACAGACATTTCTCTAAAGAAGATGTACAGATGGCTAAGAGACACATGAAAAAGTGCTCAACATCACTCGACGTCAGGAAAATACAAATCAAAACCACAATGAGATACCACCTCACATCAATCAGAATGACTAAAATCAACAAGTTGGGAAACGATGTTGGTGAGGATGCAGAGAAAGGGGAACCCTCTTACACGGTTGATGGGAATGCAAACTGGTACAGCCACTCTGGAAAAGAGTATGAGGTTTCTCCAAAAGTTAAAAATAGAACCAGTCTATGACCTAGCAACTGCACTACAGATACAAAAGTACTGATTTGAAGCACATGCTTCCTGATATTTATAGCAGCAATGTCTATGATAGCCAAAATATGGAAAGAACCTGGATGTCCATTGACTGATGAATGGATAAAGAAGATGTGGTATATATTATACAATGGAATATTACTCAGCCATCAAAAAGAATGAAATTTCGCCTTTTGCAACAGCATGGATAGAACTAGAGGGTATTATGCTAAGTGAAATAAGTCAGTTGGAGAAAGACAAATACCATATGATTTCCCTCATATGTGGAATTTAAAAAAAAAAAAAGATGAACATAGGGGAAGGGAAGAAAAATAAAATAAGATGAAAACAGAGAGGGAAGCAAACCATAAGAGACTCTTAACTGTAGGAAACAAACTGAGGGTTGCTGGAGGGGAGGTGGGTGAGGCGATGAGGAAATTGGGTGAAGGGTATTAAGGGGGGCATTTGCTGTAACAAGCCTGGGTGTTATATGCAATGGTTAAATCACTGAATTCTACCCCTGAAACTAATAATGTAGTATATGTTACCTAAGTTGAATTTAAATAATAAAAAAGGTAACTGTTTGCTTCTCAAAACCTGCAAGAAAGAAAGTCTCCTAGTAAAATGGGTTAAAATCTTATGTAAGATTATCATGATAGTGACATCTTACCACCTTTTCCATATTCTATAGATTAGAAGCAAGTCACAGGTCCCAAGGATAGTTGAGAGGCAGAAATGTCACAAGGCATGAATAAGAAGGTAGGAATCTTGAGAGCCACCTTTCAGTGTGTTCACCACTAGTGTATTTATATATTCGATATATTTTGTAGTTATAAAGAGATGAAAATAAGTTATTTTTCTTCATTTCTTTGCTCTTTTTATTTTCTCTCTTCATTGACATTTATCTTTCTATAAGGCAAATTCTATGCATATCTCTTAAATTGGGATAGTTGGCATATAAGGTGAGTACTGATCATGGCTACCTATCTACATCACAGCACACAAATGATATTTTTAAAAGAAGTAATTTCACCAAGAGCTTTGAAGTGAATGATGTTTTCTAATAATTAAGTAATTTAAAAAGATAATGATATTCTTATAACAAGAGCCAACTGAGTAGGGAAAGACAAGGCTTTGGAGATACATTACAAATTTTTTGGAGCTTTAATAATACACTATAGTACAGAAAAAATTAATTTATATATTTCATTGAATGCAACTACTTCAAGTTGGGGCCTACCAGACCGACTGACTGACAATAAAATTCTCCCCTTGTGCATTGGTCTGGGATTTTCTTATTGTACATCTGCAGAATGAATTTTTCAGGGGAAGTGATCACTTATGTCTATTTCATTGTCTTTCAGAGAGCCTAATTTCTTTCAAACAACTAGGGTTCATTAATTTAGACTACTTCTTGGAAAGTCTGACCAAAATATTCAGAAATAATTATACTTGTTCAAAAAAGATCACATAAGCTCTTATTATATAAAAACCACTACACTTTAGACTTCAGAGTATATAATGTTATAATTAAGTCCCTGTATTAAAGAAGGGTGACATTACTATCTGTAGTGAAATACAGTAACTCAAACTATACCAACAAAAAGGTGGTTAGGTTTAGAATTAACAAGATTATGTTTTAAAAATCTATATTCTTTTCTCCCTGCCTGGGTTTCTTTTTTTCTGTTTTAATTGTCTTGGGTTTATTGGCATTATGTGACTAAATACTTTGGCATTTTGTTAATGTTAACTAAATGATCTTTATTCTTTTACTCCAAACCAAGTTGTTTCTGAGAAATTCATTTATAGACTTCAAATTGTCTTAAGTTGCATCTCGTAATTATTAGGATAGTTTTCGTGTAAAGTAGAGGGAAAGTCAAAGCGCCTTACATAAGAATCAGGAGGCATTATTTCTACTCCCTAAGCAATTTTACAGCTCCTGAATCTGCTCCCTCTTAAACAGAGACACCCTGGGATAGCCTCAAATCATTTTGTCTTAGAATGTTTTCTACCTTGTCCCTAGTTGATATGAAGGATTGCTGTATCAATCAGAGGAAGGGATCAAATATCAATGTATTAGCAAAGCCTGAATTCATCAGTATAAATAGCTGGATGCTGTAGATCACAAGCAGATCTTGAGAATAAATGGGGTTTAAAAGATAAAGGATATATTACAATGATGAATGATGTATCCTTCATTCTTCCAATCCTTTATGTATTCAAAAGCTAAAGTTGTATTAAAAAACAAAACAAAACTCTCCCTTTCATTTCTTTCTGGTAACTGTTTATCATTTTCCATTGTTTTAGGATAAAGTCCAAATCTCTTAAAATGCTCTTTGGGTTTTGCACTATTTGGCCCATACATACCTCTTCAGCTCCAATTTATACCATGTCCACTCCACATATTCAATTCATACCACCTAAACCCCAGCTCTTTTATTCTAGCTACTGTGGCACTTTTCTCAGTTCCTCGATGCTATATGTTCTCTTCCACCACATTGTCTTTGCACATACTCTTCTCTCCCCTTTACCTGAAACCTGAATTACTAAAAGCATTCTCCCTTAACACAAAAACTTTCTCTCTCTCGCTCTCTCTCCCTAGTTAACTCTATCTATTCCTTTAGACCTCAGTTCAATTTTTACTTGCTCAAAATAGCCTTCCTTAATTGTCCAGATGAGATTTAATCTCAGCATTATAGCATCAAGCAATATGTGCGTCTTTTCACTAACAATTAAGATAATTGTCATTTCCTATAGTTTGTGTGACTATATGCCCATCTGTTTCACTAGACTGTAAGCTGCATCAGGGTGATGTCTATTTCTCTCATCATTTCCTAAGTCATGTTCCCTAGTTAGAATTTAATAAATCTTTACTATTGAATTAATTTATCATGTCTTTTCCATAATGTTCTCTCCTGCTGCTGTCATATAATGGTGGATAGTTACTCTGTTGTAATAGAAGAGAGCAATAATTTGAAAAGATGGTGCTGTACTATCTGCACTGTGACAAAGGGCTTACTATGATGTACAGGAGTCTTTTCAATGGGCTCAAAGACCACAGGGTCTTTATTTTCCATGATGAAAATTATAGCTTGCTTGATTAGCCTTTGTCATCACTTAATGACCAAGAACAAGATTATGAAAAGGGAGGAAATAATGACACAAAAGCAGATTTACACCCACTTCCTCCAAAACCTAGCAAAATATATCAATACAATTTAATAATGTACCTATATTACAAAACCACATATGATTGAACTTTTACTAATGAATCAATAAGAGGAGAAGATCAAATCCTTAAAGACAAAGTAAAGCAGACACCTCACTGATAGCTTCATAAGGAAGGATGTGAACTGAAGGAATTGCATTTGTGACACAGATGTAAAGAAGCTGAAAGTCCCTTTAGAAAAACAAAAACAACAACAACAAAAATACCTGCCATTGTGGATAATCAATGACTCAAAGGATAAAGGGAAAATTGTTTAATTTGCCATTTGTTTTGCCCTGGCTAGAAGAAATGCAGGAATGAGCACAGAGAAAGAACTGATCATTAAAAAATGATTAAGCCAATCATTAAAACTAATCATTAAAAACTAATCATTAAAGAAACACATGGAAAATGCCTTTTGAAAATCTCTCTTCCAATGATGATTAAGCATTCCATATTCAAAACCTAAAGCATTGTCTATCTTCTCTTTCCTTCTAGCCCTGCTTTGCTGCTCTTGGCAACAAAAGAGTAGATAGAAAAGCAGACTTCAAATAAGACAAACAAAATAAAACAGTAACGATGGCACACACAGGGACTAAACAAGATATGAAATTAGTCAGGAAAGAGCCACTCAAAATATATTTGAATAGGTGGTCTGAGTAAAAATACCCATGTGTTTTGTTATTTTCTAAGTAGAAATATTATAGACCACCATGTAATGACTTTGGTAAATAATATAGCATAATTAGAAAAGTTTTAAAACTCATCTACTTGGAAATATTTTAAAACTTTCTCTTGAACAACTTCTGAATTACAGAGAAAATCAAAATCCCAACTGTACACTATAAAAATAGCAATAATAAAGTCTCTGAATATGAAATCAAGCATTTAAACTGTATGAAAAGACATTGCAGAATGTTAAACACTTGCATTATTAAACAAGAGAGAAGAAAATGAATGACTTTTTTTCAAAATCATTAAGAAAAAACAATGCAGTTGAAAAAAAGAAAACTAAAAGAAAAAAAGAAACACACAAAATAATGATTTAGTAAATAGGTGATAAAAATAGCCTTCATATATAAATTTAGGTACTGATTTTTAAAATCTAGTAACAAATAGCTTGGGGTACCTGGGTGGCTCAGTCAGTTAAGCATCTCCCTTCGGCTCAGGTCATGATCCCAGAGACCAGGGATCAAACCCAGCATCAGGCTTCCTGCTCAGCCAGGAGTCTACTTCTCCCTCTGCCCCTCACCCCTCTCATGCTCAATGCAGGACTTGATCCCAAGACCCTAGGATCGTGACCTGAGCCAAAGGCAGAGGCTTAACCAACTGAGTCACCCAGGAGCCCTCCTAATTTTTTTTATAGAGCCTTTAGGATTTTATTTTTGAGTTGCACACTTAGATTTTTACTAAAATCGAACTGATGTGAGAAGATCCTATAGAAAAATGCCCTTCTAAAATCTATAGCTATCACTTTCTATAAATGTGTATTTTTCATATTGAACTATAGTGGACACACAATGTTATATTAGTTTCAGGTGTACTACATAGTAGATTTGGTGAGTTGATACATTATGCTTACCAGAAGTGTAGCTACCATCTGTCTCCATACAACATTATTACAATACCATTGACTATATTCCTTATTCTTTACCTTTCATCCCTATGACTTATTCATTCCTTTTCTGGAAGCCTATATCTCCCACTTCCCTTCACCCATTTTGCCTATACCCCAACCCCTCTCCCTTCTGGCAACCACCAGTTTGTTTTCTGTATTTGTGGGTCTGCTTCTTCTTTTTGTTTGTTTGTTAATTTATTTGTTTTGTTCTTTAAATTCCACATATAAGGGAAATCATATGGCATTTGTCTTTCACTGTTTGACTTATTTCATTTTAGAATAATACCCTCTAGGTCCATCCATTTTGTCACAAATGGCAAGATTTCATTCCTTTTTATGGCTGAATATCCCATCGAATAGATATACCACACTTGGGTATATTTTTTAAAAAGTTAGAAATTAATTAAATTAACTACAAATGCTACTAAAATGCTCTAGAAAAAAATGCCCAATAGCCATTTCTGATTGTATATTCTTAAAGAAATAGAAACAGATGGGCAATTTTGACATGACTTCTCTCTCTCTCTCTGTCATTCACAAACACACACACACACAAATGCACACATGCAGACAATGCCTAGAAACATTTAAAAATGCCCAGGAATATCACTATGATTTACTAATATCCTGACTATACCAGTCAAAGCAATTAAAGAGTATAAAATAAGAGATGAAAATATGGACCAAAAGAGACAAAATTATTATTATCAGAATTATTATTATTTTATGTTATCAATATATGCCAGAAAACTTATAATGAAAGGAAAAAAAGAAAGAAAGAAAAAATAGGAATCCAATAGAGTGTCTGGTTGCAAAATCAATGTATTTCATTTATACAAACAAGAACAAGTTAGAGAATATAATGAGAGAAGTTCCTTTCACATTAGTGACCAGAAAAAATATCATGGCTCTGAATGAAGTTATTAAGTAAAATACTATAAGAATAAAAACTTAAAGCTCTACTTAACAACATCAAAGAAAGTTTGAAAAAGCAGAACATGTAACTGGCTGGTCTTGGATAAGAAAACTCAACATTGCAAAGACACCAGGAGCTAATGGCCAATAGGGAAGGATGTATGTATGTGTAGACTTAAGGTATAATTTACACATATTTTATATTTATATAATTACAAATAAAATATTTTTCAAAGAACTTTTATCAGTATTAGTAAACAGAGGCCTCCTATAGATAAAAAGTCAAAGAATAAGAAAATCCAGTACACTGAAATAGAAATACAAATGACGATGAGAAAATATACTAAATTTTTACTAAGAACCAAATGCAAATAAAACAATTAGACAAAATGTTCATATGCAAGTATTTTTAAATTTGCAAAGATTAAATTTTAATCTGTTTAATAAGTCATTGAATAAGGTTATTTTTGAGACAAGAGGGAAAATAGTTTTTTGACTGTAGACTTAGTATTTGATTATAATACAAAACTGTTCACTTTATTGAGATCAACAATGATGCAGTGGTTGCGTAAAGAAGTGTCCTTATATGTTATAAATAGAAACTGAAATAATGGATAAAGATGATACCATAATTTTATTAAATATTTCAGAAAGAAGAGATGAAGCAAAAGAATATTCAAATATTAATGTCATATCTATGTGATGAATACATTATACTATTTTCCCCACTTACGTGTCTTTGAAATTGTTCGTAGTAGAAGGTTAAATAAAATAATTTACTGTATGAGCCAGTATGTGAAGAAGTAGGCAGCCTCTTGTACCTAGAGGTCAAACTAAAATTGGGTGCCTGTTTTTAATCATCTTTAGTGGATGTCCTAGGAGCTTCTGATACTGCCAGCCATTCATAAAGCTCTGCTTCCCCAGCTCCTGGGACAGCCCCTCCTCACTCCTCTGAATATTTCTTCTCCTTCCCCTCTGCACATACACCCTTCCCTATTGGCCATTAGCTCCTGTAGCTTCTTAAGGCACAGTCTTGGACTTTTCTCCACCATCCTTCTAAAGTCTCTAAAGCTCTGTCTCCTCTTTACCCCTACTTCAGTTACACCTATATGCAAAAAGTTCTCATTCATGCAGTGGTTGCAAGCACTGGCATAGACCATCTTACCATCTTGTGAAGAGATGAAGGGTTACTAGGGTTACTAGGAATATAGATATACATATATGTCCATATAATCTATATCTGTATATATTTACATCTATATGGATATGTAGATCCATAACCATATGCTGTTTAACAAATGAGGAAATAGAGACATAAAGAAGCTTCTAATCCTATAGCTACTGGAATATATATATTTAATTATCTAAACAAGTTTGTATTGCTTTTACTGCTATTCCTGTATGTGTATATATAAATATATATATATATGCACATATATAGTATATACATATATATATATATATATATATATATAGTGCTTATAACAGTACCTGAAATCTAGTGAATCCAGTTAGTGAAAGCTAATATTATTGCCAAACATATACCTCTAAGCCTTATTTTCATATAATTTGATGGCTACTTGATATCTCCAAAGACATCTGTGTGCATATTGAAACTTAGTTTTCAACTTGCACCTGACCTGGGTCCTCTTTTGATGTTCCTTATGCCAATAAATAATGCCACTATCCGTTTGGTGCACAAAGGAAAATCTAGCAGGTTAATTTTCTATTTCAGCTGTAGCAAATTACCACAAACTTTGTGGCTTAAAAAAGCACAAATTTATTATCTTGTAATCCTGAAGATCCAGATCTGAATCTGAACTGGGTCTCACTCAGATAAAATCAAAGTATTGACAGGGCTGCATTTCTTCTGGAGGCTCCAGGGGAGAAGCTGTTTGCTTGCCTTTTCCAGCTGCTTGAGGCTACCTGCTTTCCTTGGCTACAGTCCTTTCCTCCATCTTCAAAACCAGGTGGGTGGTGTTTTCAATTATTTCTCTAGCTCTCACTCTTCTGTCTTTCTGCACTTATAGGACCCTGGTGATTCCATTAAGCCCACCTTGGTAAATCAGGATATTGTCCATATTTTAAGGGCAGCTAATTAGTAACCTTAATTCCCTCTTGCTTATGTAAGGTAACATGCAAATTCTAGAGACTATGATGCAGACATCTTTGGGGAGCGATTATTCTGCCAAGAATACCTAATTACCTCCTATTTATGATGTATGATCCTTCCTCAGATTCTTTCATTTTTACCACTTCCATCCAATCTGAAAACATTTAGCTTGACAATTGCAACAGCTACTAACTAGTCTCTCTAACTCACTGTGTCTCCCTATAAATCAAGTTTATACCAACTAAAGTTGTACTTTCACAACAAATCTTATAAATATCTTGCCCCTCCTTTAACCTTTTATAGATGTCTTATTGCTTGGTGTTCTTAGGATACAGTCCAAAAGCCCCATTATATTCTATAAGGTCATTAGCATTAGGTATCAGAATCTATCAAAGATCTTAAAAAACAAAAACAAAAGTAAAACAAAACCTCCTGAAAAGTGTTGTGTATCATTCAGGATCCCAAAGACAGTAGAGGACATACTCAAATAAGGATAATTTGAGGATGGCTCATTTACAAAGGATTTAACTGCAAAGATGTGTGTGAGCTAAGACAAATCACCAGTAACAGCGCAGGTGTGCAAGGCCTGTAGCAGCAACCCTGTTACTACCCTCCATGTGAAGGCATGAGGAGTGGGAGAGCTTATCAGAACCCAGAAAGAATAACTTTATATTGAGCTGGAAAAGCAGAGGCCTCTCTCAAGGGAAAAAAAATCAGCCTAAAGCAACCTCATCAAGAGGGAATATATACCCTTAACTCCACTACCCTCCGCTTCTCTGATCTCTTATCAGGTCTCCCCACTGGGCAAACTCTACCAAAAGCCAGTGGGCATGGGATCTCTGTTACCCAATCCCTGCTAATCAGCCTCCCATGGCAAAGAGTGGGATAGAAATGGTGGAAACTTCTTACGGAAGAGCAAACAGAAGATCACTGGCCCAGGAAACAGAACAGGTGAACAGAAGTTAGAGTTCATTCTGAAAAGCAAGGCTTTTGCCTCGATGTGGAAAGTCAGGGAGAGTGTGGCAAATAGCCAGATACATTCAGAAGCTGATGCTTTAGTTTATAGGCAACAATGACAGGTTCTCCAAACAGGGAAATAAGATTTAAAAGCTAATGTCTCAGGAATATCAGTCCGACCATTGTGGGCAGGGGAAAGGGGAAACCAGGAAGTAACAGTACAGGCTTGAAAAAAATATATAAGCATACAGCCTAGGACGGTGGCCTTAGGAGTAGAAAGTAAGTGGTTTACACCGATACAATTATCTGAATCCAACTTTGAGCAACCGTCTTATTACAGTTTGGGGCAAATTTTTCCTAGAAAATGTTCAGAGGGTAAGAACCACTTTGAGGATGGATACAAATTGTCAAATTGCCTTTTGGAACACTTGAGTTGATTTACACTCCTCACCATTGGGTGTGGAATTGTCAGTGTCCCTATTCATTGATTGTCCTCATTTTTTTTTTTTTCTGATCTCATAGGCCACCGAGAAGTTCCCTTTAATCACCTTGCAAGGCTTTATGAACACCTCTGCCGCCACACCTGCCATGTTTTTAGTCTGTTTCTGTGTTGGTCCTAGGTCTTCTGTTCACAGAAATGTTTCCGTTGTCTCTCTGATTTCCTCCCATGTTTTCATTGTGATGATCTCTGAGAATAAAATTGAAGAGAATGTCTGAGAAGGGTGATTAAGACCAAATGTAAGAAGATATCACATAAATGCATGGATTTTATCAGCAAAATAAATTCATTTAAAAAAAATACAGGATTGATGGACTAGTAAGAAAAAAAGCCAGATCTATGGTATCCCTAATCAAGAGAATGCAGAAAAAAAATATATATAAGCAATGAGTGTCAGTGTAAGGAATGCATTTACTATTAGGAGGACTGATAGGTTTGGACCCTGATTCTGATGATAATCTATCTATAAAAAATATGAAGAAACAGGGGAGCAGTGTAACAACAGGAAATGAGTCAAAATGAATTAAGAAATTGCATGAAATCCCAGGGCAGAAGAGTGATTTTGGTGAAACTAGGGAAGATTCTAATGAGAGGGTCTTAGTTAGGAATGCAGGGATGTACCAAAGTAGAAGAGAGAGATGATAAAAGTGAGAGAAAAAGCTAATGCCTGGGAAGTATATATTTGCCTCTAAACAAAACTGAGGAAACCAGCAGCTCTATGTGAAACTGAAGAAGATAGAGAATATATGAGAGCTTGACAAAATAATGAAGACCTGTTAGAGAATACAGTCATATGAGAAGAGGCAAATATCTTCTATGCATGTAGAGGAATGAATTGAAGTATCACAATTTAAAAGTTAAGATCATTTGGCATCATAACTAGAAAATAAGCTTAATAGTCATATTGTATGGTTACTTTACTTATAATTAAGAGATGTGATATATTTTAAATAAACCTGTAACATCTGGATTATTAGTCTATACAATTAACATTTAATGTAGAATTTAATGAAACTACTTTATTAAAGTTCTTCCTTCATAAAAAAATGAAAATAGGGAAGGAATTTATTAATGAAGACAAAATGAGATGGGATTTGCTTACACAGATCCAGTCTCCCTAAGATCAGAAACTTCCAGTTAATTCCACTTGTACATCACCTTCATTTACACTCAGGACAGGCTGTAAAGCCCTCTATGGAAATAGTTTATTGAAATAATTATATACTATATCATAGACATTAGTCTGCAAGCTACAATATTGGAATCTTATTGACTTGGGTTTTCTTCACTGGGAAAAACAGGCCATTAGAAGTCTGTGTGTGTGTGTGTGTGTGTGTGTGTATGTGTGTATGTGCATGCACACGCATGCATGTCTATTAGCCAAAGTCCTTGCAGCAAGTAGGGAATGAATATACTTGAGAGGGGCACCAACTTTGTTTTTATGCCCTGTATTCAAATGTGCTTAAGAAACTAACTCAGACTAGAAGTATCATAAAATTAGACATTAAATGGTGCAGGGACATCCCTTATCTCTGTGAATTGTTGACAGAGTCCAAGATTCTAGACCTACCTGCCCTTGCTTTTGGCCAGTTGGTCTTATTATTACCCATACTCTGCCCAACACGCTGCCTGATTCCTCAATGCTCTCTCTGGGTGGGAAAGATAATATGCACCTCCTCTCTCCAGCAAGAGAAAAGGACTTTCAGTTTGATACCTGCTTATTGTGACATTAATTTCCTATTAGTTTCTTAGTGCAGCAACCTTTACCCAGTACTTGTTCCATTGAGCATACTTATTTCTGATTAAAAGATTATAGTTGTGGTAACCATGGGCTTTCAAATCTAATATCCACTGAGAACAAGCCTGCTCCTCACACGCCTTCTCCAGCTTCTTTGCCCCACTTCTTTTTTTCAGCTCTCCTGTGTCCATCAAAGCATCTTCTGCTCCATTTACATAAACTGCAAACAGCTCAATCATGATGAAAACACTAGAACAAGAAGAGATATTAGATAACACCTACATTCTACATTAGAAACTGATTTTCTTGTGAAAGCACATTTTCTTCAGTTGGTACTGGCTGCCTGGAGAACCTGACTGATAAGAATAGTGAGGCTTTATTTGTACCCAATGGGAAAGCTCAATGATTATTAACAATGTCAGGTTCAGTCAAGGGATAAGAGAGTAAGGTCACTTGAAATAGAAATAGCACACTTTGGTCTAGTCCACTTTCCTTCCTATCAGATAAAGGACCTAAGGTTTTTAAAGTATAAATATCTGGTTTTCTAACACACCAGCTGGTGGATGTCACTGATGGAAAGAGAAACCAGATTCTCTGAGTCCTAGGAGCCCAGTGTCTAGGTATCAAAGGAAGTCTGATTCCACAAGTCACATTACCTTTACTTCTCGTTGTGATGAATCACAGTCACAACCCCTTTAAAACTTCTCTTCTTTATTTGTAGCCCTTCCAGCACTTAAGTACAGTCTCTTGACTTCTCACACAAACCTGATGTCTCTGGGTTTTTTTGTTTATTTGTTTTCTGTCTCTCACTGATTGTTGCTCCAATCAATTTTGTTCTTGGTACTAGAGAAATCTTCCTCATGTGCTATTATCAGTCTTAATCTCAAATTTTAAAATGATCAACACTTTAAATATTTCCAAGATAAAATTCACTCCTCCAACTACATTTTTAAGTTCTTCCATGATGTCAAACTACCACTTGGGAAAATGTGTCTCCTACTATGATCCAACCACTTCTTTTGGTTTTGCCATATACCTGAATATGGCATCATAATTTCTGCCTAACAAAACTTTTCATCTGTTTTCTCTCCCCAATTGTTAGCAACTTCTTCTCCACTCTCTATAGCAGTTCATCCTACCTCACAATGCAAACATACACACACATAGATTCACAGTTTCCTTTTACCCAACAGAAATCTCATCAGTGCTGCCAGGATCAGCTGAAATAACTACAAGACCAAAATATGACATAAGGAACTTAGCACATGAGGAACCACAAAGAACGTTAGCTCAAATCTATGCCATACATAGTAAGAAACCAAATAAATATTTTTCTGTTAATGATGTTGATATAAAAAGATTGTAGTTACTCGGTTTGCCTATAATTTAATTAGCTTGGAGTATATCTACATACTGATTTTCTCCCAAAATAGACCCTTTAGAATCCCTAGAAAATTCTTTTCATTACTTTTCTGAAATTGATCAATTTCATCCCTGGCTTGTTTGACAGTCAACAAGGAAATTGAATTGCTTTTAAACAAGTAAATAGGTTTCCACTCCTTTTCCTACTTGAAAGAAAATACTTATTTGCAGCCCAGATAAACAGCACACATGTCCATTTCCACAATACAAAAGTACTTTGAAGAAGTCATTCAGCTGGAAAATATATGGGGTAAGAAACTATACACAAGTCTAGAAAATGCATTAGAGTAATAAAAAAAACTGACAGTGTCTGTACCTATTTATTACTCATATAAGGGACAGCTGTAGCACCAAAAGTTCCAGTTATTTTAGGCATCTCTTCACCATAAACTGGGTGGGTTGAGATTGTGGGAGATGGAGGCAGGGAAGGGAAAATATCAGCTAGATATACTAGGATTTTTTAAATATTGTTTGTTTGATATTGGTTTTTTTTCATTAATTTTAAGAGAAAAATCAGAAAATACTATTAGTAATGGTTAAGTTCTGGATACATGTAATCCCACAGAATCCTGTAGCCTATCTGTATCCCTTACAGATTATGCACTATGTCACTTATAGGCTATAAGAAGCATATTGTCACACACTCTTTCATGGGTCATATCATAAAGTCTGCCTCATGGCCTTCTGCTATGTGGTCAGCACATGTTTTCTCTTGAAGAGACAAGGTGGCTATCTGTGATGTACTCATTCTGCCTATGGTCAGCTTGTTCTCTGTGCCTAGCAGGGTCAACTGTGGGTTTTTCTTTTTTTCCTGAGAGTTCTGTGTGTTAAACTAGAATCCAGTTGTCCATGGTGTACTTGCTATTAACCCAGGAGTTGTCCTCCTAAGATGATCATTGAATACTGCTCTTTTATGGCAGTGATGGCTTTGGCAATGAGTTGTCAGTTTAGAAATTCCAATTTCAGAACTCTATTTATTTCTGTTTTCCAAGTAGATGCTACTTTATATCATCATCATCAAATTTTAATATTTATATGCCAATACATAAAGATCTACATTTAAAAAATTTTCAACAGGTTTTATGAATGTATCATGATTTATTTTATTTTTCACATCAGTAAAAAATTTCTACACTTCTTAGAAGCCATGAAATCAAGAAGAGAGTGGAGTGAAATATTAAGTGTTGACAGGAAAAAAACCCCACCAACTTAGAATTCTGTATCCTCACAAAAGTATCCTTCAAAAGTGAAGTCTATAGCCATACCACCCTGAATGTGCCTGATTTCATCCAAAATGAAAGAGATATGCTAAGATAAAAAGGAAAATTGAATCACATAAAATGCTTAAAACCACAAAAGACAGTGGAAAGCCATAAAAGAGTGAAAGCCAGAAATTGAAACAAAAAAACAAGGGCAACAAATATAAAACACTAACAAATGTGTTAGATATTAACCCAACTATATCAATAATCATTTTAAAGGCCAATGGTCTAAGTATACTAATTAAAAGACAGAAATTATCAGAGTAGTCAAAAAATAAGACCCAACTATATCTTGTCTACAAGAAATCCATTTTAAATATAAAGACAGATGCAGATGAAAAGTAAAGAGTTGAGAAAGAAATCCATGCTGACACTAAAAAGAAACCAGGAATACTTACATTAATTTCAGATAGAGTAGATGTCAGAGCAAGGAAAATTATAAGGGATAAAGAGGGACATTACATAGTAATAAAGGGTCAATAATCCAAGAAAATATCACAATCTTTAATGCATATGCACCTAAAAACAGAGCATCAGAATACTTGAGGAGAAACTGATAAAGCTGTAAGGAGAAATAGGTGAATCCACTATTGTGGTTGGAGATTTTATCATTACTCAATTGCAAGTGGACATACCATATAGTTAGAAAATCAGTTTAGAACACAGTTGAAATCAACAACACAATCAGTCAACTGGAAATAATTGACATCTATAGACTATGTCATCTAATAACAACGTATTACATATTCTTTTAAGAACATATAGAACATATGCCAACAAAAAATGAATCCAGATACAGACCTTATATCCTTTGCAAAAATTAACTCAAAATTGATCATAGACCTAAATGTAAAATACAAGATGATAAAGCTCTGAGAATATAATATAGAAGGTAATCTAGATAACTGTGGGCATGGCAATGAATTCTTAGATACAACACAAAACACAGAGTCCAAGAAAAAAAGAATTGATAATCTGGATTTCATTAAAATAAAAAATTCTGCTCTGTGAAAGACAATACCAGAGAATAAGACAAAGGGACATAAACTGGGAGAAATATTTGCAATAGAAAAATCTGATAAATGACTGTTAACCAAAACAGACAAAGAACTTTTAAAATTCAACAATAAGAAAATGCACAACCCAGTTAAAAAAAAATGGACAAGACCTAAACAAATACCTCACTAAAACAGATAAGCAACTAACAAATAAGCATATGAAAAAATGCTCCAACTAAAGTCATTAGAAAAATGCAAGTTAAAACAACGAGATACTATCTATACAACTATTAGAATGGCCAAAATCCAGAACACTGACAAGACCAAATGCTGGCAAGGATGTGAAGCAAGAAATTTTCTTTAGGAATTTGTAAAATGGTGTAGACTCTTTCAAAGACTGGAAGTTTCTCACAAAACTGAACATATTTTTTTCATACAATCCAAAAATTGCACTCCTTGCTATTTACCCAAAGTGCTTGAAAACATATCCACAGAAAATGCTGTGCATGGATGTTTATAGCAGCTATATCCATAATTACCAAAACTTGGAAGCAACCAAGTGTCCTTCAGTAGGTGAATGGACATATAAGCTGTGGTATATCTACGATGGAGTATTATTCAGTGCTAAAAAGAAATTAGGATCAAGTCATAAAAAGATATGGAAGAGCCCTAAATGCATCTTACAAAGTGAAAGAAACCAATTTGAAAAGGCTATTTACCCTATAATCCCAACTATATTACATCTAGAAAAAGCAGAATCATAGAGACATTTAGAGATCAGTAGTTGACAGTGCTTTAAAAAATAAAGGAAAAAAGGAAATGTTTAATGATATTCCATAACATATTCATATCCATAGTCCATAACATAATAACAATATTATGTAACTACAGAAGCCATTCTCCTATTCATCGGAATTTATATATTTGTTAAAAATAAGGCTGTAAGGAAATTCATTTTTTAAAATTGTTCTAACATTAGACTTAAATTATTAGAAGTAAAAATTAGCCAAGAGACTCAGAAATATTGAAATTTGATAGTAATTACAAATGCTCTCTGTAACATGATGTCAACATTTAATCCTACTAATAGAATATGAAATTTAATTTTTTCTCCTGAAACTACATTAACATCGAGCACTTTTATTACTTTTAATCTTTACCAAACCAGTAGTGGGAAACACATAAATCATTCTAAAATATTTGCATCTTTCTTATTGTGCAGTTGAGAAATTTTTCATATGTTTATAGGTCATTTGTACTTCTTTCAATAATTGCTATTTTACATGCTTGTCATTTTTCTGCTGAGTGACTTGTCTTTGATTATTAAATAAGAATAAGGGATTGAACTAAGTATCCAAATTAAAATGTTAAAAAAGAATAAGATAAAAAAAGAATAAGACAAACTTTCAAAAGAGGGAGAAAATGATAATAAATTAATAATTATTCATAATTTATAATAAATATTAAAACATTAAAAGAAAAGTACAAACTTGAAAAGTATACATAAATGCTTATTTTATAAAAATGTTATTAAAACAATATTTTGCATAGCTTATAAAAATAGACTAAATAATTACAATAATTTTGAAATACTATTGAGGATATAATCATAGACATATAAAAGATTAAATATAAAAATATACTACACTATCCCATGCTAATACATGTGAAAATCAGATTGAAATGCCTTTTTTTAGAAGATCATAAATTACTATAACTGATTTGAGAAGAGATTGACATCAGTAGAAGAACATTTAAAAATTTGTCTAAAGTACCCAAAGAAATGATTCATGGATATCTATTTCCTGGGTAATTTTTTTTAAGTGAGTGAAAAAATATTGACATGTTTGCTCAAAAAGTTTTTTTTCTGAAATATGTAATACATTACAGGAAACACATGAATTTTTAAAAAAAGATTATTGCTGGAATTACGAATATTGTTTAAGAAATTTAAAAGTCAATTTTCTTTGCTGGTCCTTAGTAATAATGAGTTCTAATTGTTTCCATTTATTCATTCAAAAAGTACACATGGTTAGATAAATAAGTAGAATCTGTTAGAAACAAACGAGATGTTGGATTTCATTTTGTGCATAACTCTAGAAAGTTATTTTATTAAAATTCACGTACTTTATTTGTAAAGATAAATTTGCAGTGATGATTAGTTGTAAATAAGTTCCTCAGCCCAGAGAATTTTATGGATGAAGTCTATCAAACTTTCAAAAAATGATAATGCCAAATGCAATATGAAGTTCTAGAATGTAGACAATGCCAGCTTTGCCATTAATATTATACAGTTACCAGAACCCTAAAATGCAATTAGATTTTTAAAAGCTCAACCAGAAATGCAAACACCCATCACAGCTAGAATATTTACAAAAATAAATTTTAATTAAAAATAGTTGCAGCTCAAATTCTTATTGCATATTATGAGTAAATAGTATTTTGAAAGAAATTGAAAGTTGTTTGATAGAAGATGTACTAATATAATTAATTATATTAATAACATTTTTAAAGAGATGTTTTCATTGGTTTAAGGGAAAAAAAAAACCAGCTGATAGGGGTGCCTGGGTGGCTCAGCTGGTTAAGCCTCTGACTTTGGCTCAGGTCTTGATCTCAGGGTCCTGGGATCAAGCCCTTCATTGGGCTCTCTGCTCATCAGGGAGTCTACTTGTCCCTCTCCCTCTGCCCCTTCCCCTACACATGCTCGCTCTCTCTCTCTCTCACAAATGAATAAATAAAATCTTAAAAACAAAAAACAAAAATCCAGTTGATAGCACCTGACACACATTTTTGATAGAAAAAATATCTTAGTGAATCACAACTGAAAACATACTTTCTATATGATAAACATGACCATGTAGAACCATGAAATACTTGAAGCAGTGAATTAAGAATAGGATGGTCACTGTCATTGTCATTAATTAACACTTTTTTAAATTTACATTTAAATTTTATTTATTTATTTAGAGACAAAGCCTGAGCTGGGGGAGGGGCAGAAGAAGAGGGAGAGAGAGAATTGCAAGCAGGCCCCATGCTCATCACTGAGCCAATGTGGGGCTCAATCTCACAACCCTGAGACCATAACCTGAGCCAAAATCAAGAGTAGGATGTTAAACCAACTGACCCACCCAGGTACCACAACACTTTTTTTTTTAAGTTCTAGTGTATGCACAGGAAAGAAAAAAGGATTAAGAGGTGAAAAAAGAAATAAAAGAATGTTGAAAGAAAAGAGGCATGATTTTACAGATTTTGTGACATGAAGATACATTAAATGGAAAATATGATAATAAAGGAAATAGTCAAGTATAAAGATTAATCAGTGCTAGCTATTTACAAAACATAATGAAAAGTATTCCCACCATAGCTAAAAAGCTATATAATATAAAGAAGTAAACATAAGGAAAGTATGCAGAATTCATAATAATGACATTTCAAACCTTTAATTTTTGATATCAAATAGTACTTGAGTAAATGAAAAACTGTACCACATCTCTAAATGATGAGTTAATTTTGTAAAGATATATATTTCTTATGAAAACTTATACATACACCATAATTTTTAATCAACATGTCACTATTATTGGTGTGTGTTTTTGTTTTTAATTCATTTTGAGTTTTAATTTTGGTGCAATATCGAGGACTTGCAATACAGTCAAGTTTCATTTAAAAAATATTTTTTGGGGGGCGCCTGGGTGGTTTAGTCATTAAACGTCTGTTTTTGGCTCAGGTCATGATCCCAGGGTCCTGGGATCAAGCCCTGCATCGGGCTCCCTGCTCAGCCAGAAGCCTGCTTCTCCCTCTCCCACTCCCCCTGCTTGTGTTCCCTCTCTCACTGTGTCTTTCTCTGTCAAGTAAATAAATAAAATCTTTAAATATATATATATGAATATTAAAGAAAATTTTGAACCCAAATGAGAAATGGGGGCAATACAAAAAATTAATATATAGCTATAAAGTTACAATAATTAGAGTGTGTCAAATATATGAGTAGTTCAATTTGACCTGGTTGAAAATCTAGAAGAAAATGCAATCATAATAGTTAATACTTCTTAAGCAGTAACTATGTGCTAGACAATTTTCTACAGACTTCATATACAGTTACTATTTATTCTGCACTACAAACCTTAGAAGTAGGTCCTAGTATTCTCATTCTCGTTGTCAAATGAGAAAAAATGGGACATCTTTAGTAATAATTTGTCTTTCTAAACATTATATTATACAGTCCCTAAATGCATACTAAAATTGTAATCTAAAACCAGTGGGATACAAGGTAACCATTGTAAATGATACAAAGATAATGGGTAACTATAAATAATGTGATATTCTTTATTTTATAAAAATATATTCTTTTTTTTTTTCTTTTTTGTCAGAGAGAGAGAGAGACAGAGAACAAGCACAAGCAGGGGGAACAGCAGGCAGAGGGAGAAGCAGGCTTCCCGCTGAGCAGGGAGCCCGCTGCAGGGCTCCATCCCAGGACCCTGGGATCATGACCTGAGCCAAAGGCAGACGCTTAACCAACTGAACCACCCAGGCATCCCTATTCTTAATATAATTAAGATTTAAATGTAAACAAAAGTAACCATATGGTTTCACTCCTGTGTGGAATTTAAGAAACAAAACAAAGTCAAAAAAAAAGAGACAAACAATAAACAGACTCCAGTACAGAGAACAAACTGGGGGTTTCCAGAGGGGATACAGGATTATTGAATCAATATACTGTACACCCGAAACCAATATAACATTGTATGTTAATTATACTTCAATAAAAAAAATAAATTAAAAAAACACATAAGAGAAGTAAACAAATTTTGAATTGGAGAAGTCTTGGATTTTCTAAGCAGGAAAAGAGCAGAAACTGCAAATAAATATATTGAAAACTTGATAATAAGAATACAATTTTCTATACAAGGGATATTGATAAACCCAATGGAAAAGGTCCCAGTAAGAGAATCAGAAAGTTACTTAAGAGATTCTTCTACATCTGCCTTGCTTCCAGTCAGCTCTTAAGTGACTTACATTTACATATAAACAGTCAGGCAAAGATTACCAGACCTTTAAGGAAAGACTATAAATTGTTAGAAAACAAAACAAGACAAAAACTAAACAATCATAAGGAGTTTGACAAAAAGCCTGGACAATGGAGGGAAAAATTTCAAAATACTACACTTAATACCCTCTGAATGATGAAATGTTGCATCCTTGAAAAAGAATAGGAAGTTACAAAAGACAAACAATATGAAAGATCTCTAGAAAAGTTTTTCTTTTAAGTCCAAAATATTTAATGAAATGATGGCATTTTAAATTTGTGGAAGTTTAAATAAATAAGAACCCTCCCTCCAATAAAAAGACAAAAGAGATAAATGGAGATGTTAACCAGAAAGTATAATATCCAAGTAAGCGCCTCCCCCCCAAAAGAGAGAAAGAATATAAGAGGAATTTACAAACATATTAATGAAATTAAAGAGAGAAATGAATTTCCAGATTGAAAACTCTCATGAGCACAATAAATAAAAACAACCAGTAGCAAAACATGCTATTGAAAAATTTCAGAAGCCTGGATTAGAAATAAAGTTTTGACATTCTGAGAAAGAAAAATAACAAGCCACACACAAAAGTATAAGAATCATAATGTCACCATATGTCTTAAAATAAACAATGGATGCTGGAGAACAATTCAAAATCTGAGAAAAATGAATTTATATTTGTATACTCACCTCACCAAACTATAATTCAAGAGTAAAGGTAAGAAAGACCTTTTCAAAAAATAGTAAGCAAAATTTTAAAGTTCTCAAAATGTAATTTTTAAAGCAATTTCAAAAATTGATAAGTAAATTGAAACAAGATAATAAAAAGATGGATGTGAAAACTAGGGAAGCTGTTGATGAAAAAGATACAGGCAGCCACTCTCAGGAAGATATGCTCCACCATCACAAAAGGTTAAACCAAGTAGCAATAGCAATAATAACTGAAGCCAACAAAAGACAAAACTTCAAGCTGCAAAATAAAACGTGTGATTATTTGGAGTCTTAGGGATTGCAATCCAGGACACACAGATTCGGCAACTGAGCTAATGGAGAGGTCGCTCTTTGGTGAGTTACCGGTAGAGACTACACCAGGTGGCACACACAAAGGAAACTTTATTTGCAGCAAATGAGATCACAGGGAATAACTTCCCAAGCCGTGATTTACTAAGTAGGGTGAGTGGGCTCTTATTATTTAAGGTTTTAGAAGAATATTCAGAAAGGGGAGCTTTGTCATCAGATGGAAATGCTGACATAAAGTTATGCAGGTGTACTTAGAAAACATGTCTATATATGCATGTTATGTTAATGAAACTTTGGCTCCTTTTAGGAATGAAGCAGAGGTAACTGTGGACAAGGGGAAGGAGCTCTATGCTTGCTCCCAGAGCCAGTATAAACTGGATGCGTCTTGGGCTCCTTATCATCTGATAAAGAATGTAAGGCCTTGTTTACTTTTGAAACAGTACTGGGAGTTTTACCACTGATTTATTGTCTCTGATATGGTTATGTTATTTCCTGGCTCAGTAGAGACTGTTAGTTTTTGCATTCCCTTTGTTTCCTTAAAATCCTTAACTACTGAGGTTTTTGCATTTCTTTGTAATTCTGACATCTCCTAGGAAGTTCTGCAAGAAGTGTAGTTGGCCAAGTAGAGCCTGTAGGGCATAGAGCATGGAAAATAGCTGGGGCCCTAACATGACTCGTCTTACACATGACAGCTAAAACTAGTCTTTCTTTTTCTGAGGACTCCTAACTCCTTCTGCTTACAATTTGACCAAAATTGAAAGTCTGTTCCAGAGAGATAAAGGTTAGAGTTTTTAAAGAGCAAAGAAAGAATTTACACAATTTGTTTTCAACAAAATGTGATTGGTGCTGGTATTAACTACAGTTACACTAATCTATATGTGATTGGTTGTCAGGGCTAGTGTTAGGCAGAAAGTCCATTTACGTACATTTTAACATGCAGCAGATGTCTTGACTTTAGCTGAGTTCAGCAAAAATTCTGAGAATTTGAAATAGAAGATGTGTATAGAGCCCACTTCCTCAATGTCCTCCTGGCTCCATTTTAAATAACCATCTTAACAACACTTGTTCCATCCATTATCATTGAGAAAGAAAAAATTCCAAAATAAAATTGCCCCACAAGAATAGTAGAGTATCAGGCCTAAAGAGTAACTAGTTTGGATTAAAGCAAGAAGATAGAGGACCAGAAATCTCCCGGGGGGCGGGGGGGGGGGATTAGGAGCAACAGGAAATGCAACTGAGTGATCAACTGATGTTGAGACCATCCTGAAAAGAATTTGGAGCAAGTCAGTGTTGCTGTCAACACCTAAGCCAACAAAAATAAAACAATTGCTAACTGCAGTAAAACATAGTTTATAAGAAAGAAAATCTCATTGTAATATACTCATGGCTTAGCTGTGAAAAATATTTACAGTCAAAATATTACAACTGCTGAATATTGATTTTACAAAAAATTTTGAGATTACTTTGTTGAATGGCTGAATGGGAGAGAAAGTGTAGGAGGAATTTGGGGATAATGTAAAAGAAATGAATCCTCAGTATCCATGGTAGGAAGTCACTACATCATCTATACCACTAAAAATCATGAAATAGTACCCTAAGAATCCGTTTAGAAGTATGAAAAAATACTAGAATAAATCTCTAAAATGTTAGGAAAAATTATAAGAGTTAGAGGGGATGGTGGGATACAAGACAACTTTTTTTTTCATTTTCAGCTTTGTAGTACTTTCTGTTTTACTTCTAATAATTTAATAAAATAAAATTCAATTTTCTGTACATTAAATAATAGCTTAATGAAATTTTAAAAAACAAATAGCGAACCAATAAAAATGGCCAACATAAACAATAAGTAGGGTTTAAGGTCATTGATATGTAGTGTTCATTTAAAAATTAAAACCACAATAAGAAAATGAAAGAAAAAGACCCAGAAGAACAATTCACAAAGAAAAAAATAAAAATAAAGCAAACTCAGAAAATGTCCCATTTGAACTGCCAATTCAGGAGTTCTCGACCATCTTTATACATCATGTTTTAAAGGGGTTTTTTTTAAAGGACTTCCTTTATATAGTAGATGACTACAGACTGGAATTTGAATAGCATTTCTGTAGAGCAATTTGGCAAAATTTATTAAAATATTTCAGACATGTATATTGTTTTTAATATGGTCATTCTAATTCTAAAACTGTATCCTAAGAAAATGGGAAAGGCTGGATATCATAGTAAATGATGAAGGGTATTTACATTGTACCCACCTACAATGATCATGCTTATAACCTTAGACCCATAAAATAACCTAAATGGCCAGTGATGCAAATTAGTTAATATATTATAAAACATTATACAACATTCCAAAAAATATATTAACATGCAAACATGTTTATATACTTGGGAAAGAACTTCAGACAGTATTATTTTTCATATAATTTTGATAAATTTCTGTCATCATCCACACCTCTGTTTTTCACAGCAGTGGAGAATCTCCTTTTTGCTGCTTCTTACAGAGTTTCCATTCTATAACAGTTCCGTTATAATCCCTTCTCCATGATGCTGATCTTCTATGGCTCAGTGTCTTCACACAACCTCTAGAACCCTGTGGATAGAGAAGACATGGAGAGATGTGAATGAGCTAACTATTTGTAAGTAATTTAGATGACTTATCTAGAAATTGTTTGTGTGCCCTATGTCTGCCTTCCAAGAGACCTAGGGTGTCAGAGGACAAGGCCTTCTCTACTCATGCAAGAAGATCAGCTTCCCTCCTTTGCCTCCTGTATAGACACTTCAGTTTCAGCTTCTTCCACTCAGATGACATTTCCCTCTCCTCTGCCTCCTTCCCATCCTCTTCTTTCACGCTCATGTTTTTCCTTCTCTCATCTTGCTGACCTTGCTTGATTACATCACTTCTTATTCCATTTTCATTATTTAATGCATTTCAGGAGGAAACAAAGACAGCCATCATGTATTCAGTCCTCTGTGTTTAGCAGCAAATACCATAGGTCTTTTTCAAAGTGGGGGCAGATGTTACTGGACAAATGATTTACAAAATGCTAGTATGAGGGAGGAAGAAAGAATGCATTGTATGAGATTCTTTAGCCTTCTTTCTCTTCCTCCACCTGGGACCAGGAGCAGCATTGTATCTTACCACATAGCTCCTCTTCTGCCCCATACACTAATGGCCAGCTTATTGCAAGGAAGGCTTCTCTGCATGTTAACTGGTTAAGTCACACTTCTCTGACAGCCCATCATTTCATACCACCTTCAGGGAAATTCTTGGGATTTGGTCATGCCATTCTAAACAAGGAGACATTGGACTTGCCAGTCATGGAATAACTTTGAAAAACTCTTCTTTTAATAATTTGAATTGTATGATTTTTTAATTAAAAAATAGATGGATAGCTTGCTTGGAAATATATGTGAGGCATGTTCTGTAGGATGGTGGCAGGTAGGTTTATGAGTTAGTGTGCGTAACAGACATTTCCAGTGCTCCATCCAGTTCCTTTGGATCAGATTCCTTTTTATCACTATAGCACACTCCAGCTTGACTTCCAAAAGCTAGTCCCTTGATTCTTGTTTGGAGAACTGCCATTGGGCTGCTACAACCCTTTGTGCCTAAATATGTAGAGAGTCAGAGGTGCCTGGGGATTTCATCCTCCCCATGGCCCTCAGCCAATAACTGTTGGTGCAGAACTATGGAAACCCAATTCCCTTGCCTTGGATGAGGATAGCTCTGAGTCATAACTTATGCCCCTGAATTTGCCTATGAACTCAGCCTGCAGCCATTCCCCATGGAATTCTACCTGAGATCACACTCTTGACTGCCTTCCTGTGTTTTTCTGTACTGCTCCCTTACTCTCTTACTCATTTCTCCAGGTAGCACTTAATATATCACATGCATACAAGTCCCCAGCACTGGTTCTCAAGAACTTGACCTGAGAAGTAAGGCATTCATTTTATGTCTTACATTTATGTGATAGAGTATACATTAATTTTAAAATAAAATTGCACTCTGCATCAATCTTCTCTGTTACTCAGAGTACTTCTAATGACATGATGTCTAATGAGTTTTGAGGGAAGACAGTTTCTACTGCAAAACTCTAACCTTAAGAAAGGCAACAAAAATACATTGTCAGATGTACAAGTACTCAGAAAATATGGCACCTGTATATTATTCTTTGAAAACTTTCCTGAAGTCATAAACTATTATTCTATGAAATAAATAAAAACAAGAATTAAAAACTCTAAAATGAGGATTTTGTAGTAGATAAATTTTAAGAATTGATCTTTTGTGCTGATTGAAAAAAAAACAGATAAAATGTTCTGATGATCAACACATTTTAAGTGAACTTCATACCATGTAGGCGCTGCTACATCAGGAATACAATGGTGAGCAAACCAACGAGGGTCTGTCTTCATGAAGCTTAGATTAGTGAAGAGACATATATTAATCATAACAATAAATGTTAAATTGTATCTGTCCTAGTGATGTGGTTTGGAGTGGAGGGGTTCAGAACCGACAGTCAAGAAAGCATTATTGAGATGTCTTTAGGGACAGGACCCATGGGCAGAAAAAGCTGCATTATAAGTATGAGGGGTGACTGATTATATAAGATTTTCTATCCTATGGAGGTGAGGGTAATGTTAGAGTCCTAAGAGACTGAGTCTATAGGTTTGTAGAACTCTGGCTATTGATAAGATTGCTTTTCTTCATGTAAATCATTAAGACTGTTGCAAACTGATGGACACTCATGTTCTGTATGACTGAGCTCTCTATTGGTTAACCACTTGGTTTTCCCTTTCCTTTGTTCTTGGGCAGCCAGGAGTCCTAGAGGAATGTCACACATATCCTATCTATAGGGGGAAGTGGGCATGCAGAGTGTAAGCTTGTGTTTTGCCCTCAGCTTACTTTTTGTTCCTTCATCAATAGATACTATAAGATTTGACCTAATAAATTAAAGGATGAGTATGAATTTCTCACAAATTGCTACAACTTTCAAGTGTCAGTCACTTATAGTTGATATCCATAATGCTGTTGAAGAATTCTCTTTATCATCAAAGAGATTAGACTGGTATCCTGTATAATGCTATATGAACTGTACATCTGTCCCCAACAATCCACAGAGACTGATCTTCAGATCACCATAACCACCAATCACCACATTTAATGATGTCTATGCACGTGTCTTCAGTACTTCACACCACACTCTCTACTTAGGAGACTCTTCTCTCTTACTTCTCTTGTGCTGTGCTCTTCCCAGTCACCTGTGGGTTCCCTGTCTAAACCTTCTTCCTATCTGACTATCTCCTAAGGACTTCCACTCTCCTAGGCTACACTCTTGCTTGCAAAGTTATGACCCCAAGTGGCACCTGTAGGCAAGTAGACTCCCAAACTGCAACCAGTCCCTATCTCTTTCTAATATCCCATCTCTTTCTAATATCCTAATATCCCACCTAATATCTAATAAAACCTGTCTTCACGGATATTTAATGCAGAACTCCAAAACTTACATCTTTGAAGTTCACTGTTGCTGATAATCATATTACTCTTCTTGCAGTAACATCTTCTTAAAATTTTTATCACGATGCCAGTTTTTCTCTTACGTATTTTCATCTTATGTTACCTTATTGTAATTATCTGTTTACATCTTTTGTCCTTATCATATCATACTTGTATCACATATATACAATTGTATCATATACACACACATTACATAATATTACATTATTATATATTATATACATATTACATATTTATTCAACAGAGTATCTAACACATATCAAGGATGTAAATATATGTTTGATGAATGAATGAAAGAATTAAATGTGCAGATTGATCAAGCCATTTGCTTATTATACATCAACACAGTTCCATATTAAAAAAGAACTCATGAGCAATCCATTCAAAATGACTTATAATGCACATACTGTATCTCAGGGATAAAACTCTTTGAGGACACAGACATGAATAAGTCATAGGTCTTGCCCTTGAGGAGCTCACAGTCTAAGAAAATATAATAAGCCTGTAACATACATCCATAGTGGATTTGCTTCAAGAAGAAAATTATTTTCTATTACAAGAGTCACTTGCACTAGCAGTAAAGTCCTGCCTTAATTTAAATCCTCAACAGAATACCCATCACATAAATGATAACCTGGGGAAATACTTCACTTTGGAGTGTATGCCTGGATTTTGAATTTCAGCTTCCCCAAGCCCAATACAGTGGATGATACTGGATTGATTCTCACATCAAAAAGAACGCAAAGCTATACATACTTAACCTTTGTAAGCAGCTACTGCTGGAAAAATAATAAGCAAGTCTTAGGAAAGGAAAGGAGTTGCTTGAAATTCTGCAGTTCTTTTAATCTTGTGAAAGATGGTTTATAAATCAATAAATAACAATAACATCAAGAGGTGCAATTACATTTTCTATCCACTTAAAAACACTGGGAAGAAGTGGTTGGTTCCAACAACTTTGTTCCTTTAAAAGTAATAACAGACTAAATCTTTACTTCTGGAACTAGGGCATGAGTCTGGGTCTGGGTCAGTGTCCTTTCACTGTGCTAGAAACATTCTAACAAAAATAAATTGAAGAATAAGTCTATGTCAAGTGATTTTTCCCCCCAAACTTTCTCAAATTAGAAACATAGACATCTGTAAAGCTTTATGTTAAATAGCTCCAAAAAGTGACTATTTATTCAAAAAATTATAAAGATAATTGGAATCTTAGAGATCAAGTGACTCATTTCAAGTGAGAAAAACGTGACTTATTATAATCCTAACCTAAGTACAAAAAACTCTGCTAAGAATTTAACTGAACTTGGCATAATATCACTCAATGTTTTTTCTTCTTTTGTAGTTAAGCAGTTGCTTCTATGCCAAAGGTATTTCATTTTCTTAATTTAGAATCGTTGGATCCTTTCCCCTGATTGGCTTGATTAAAAAGACAGTGAATTTTACTTTCTAGAAACAGGTAGCTTAATTCCTGTTCAATTGTAGGTGTACACAATTTGCCTAAATATTCAAATAGAAAGTAATCAATGGATTTGTGCTCAGAGTTCATCAATATATGTTTCCTTCTTCTTAAAATAAATTGTTCTCTAACTTAGCACTTGGATTTTTACACTGAGAGGTTTGATGTAGGGTTTTAGAGTGGTATAAATCCCAATAGGAACCCAGGCAGAAGGGAGGATTCATGAGCAGATTAAGTGGAATGAGTTGGAATAATAAATAAATGTAGGTAAAATTACATCGGTGACTCATGAAAACTTTGTTGGAATTTACTGAAGATTAGGTCAACGCAGATACACTGGGAACATGCTACAGTGGCTTGCTTTTTCAGAGATATGATATTCAGGTCCCACTGACCCTCTCTAACTCAAATCATTTTCATCTCATGCACTTTTCTCAGCCATAATGAGCAACCAGACCTAGAATTTCCAGGCTCATTCATCAAGTAGAGAGAATCTTACATGGATATTCACTAGAAAAATAATCCTTTTAAAAGAGATATAAACAGATGACGGCAGTAGCTTCACCACAGCAGAGAGGTAAATTGAGGATCTACCTCCTCTTCCATGCCTCATGGGTCTGAGGTTTGGGCTGCAATCAAGTATGTGACTCAGAAACTTATCTGTCTGTCTGTCTGTCTCTCTCCTGCCTTTTGATTGTAAATACAGCTCAGATACAGACTACCAGACAAAACAAATGAATAGCTTAGTGAATTCTTATGAAGCAAATACTGATATCAAAGAACACAGATTAAACAATAGAACTTTGCAACCTAAGGCAGAAGGTCCTGCGCTCCCACCAAATATAACCCTTCTCTTGATGTTCACTGCAGACTTGCCTGTAATAGCTTAACAAATAAATACATTAAATAAACATGCTAGAAAGGAAAATAATAAAGTAAAGTATAGACATTCAGTGACATACTAGGCAGCAGTTACAAGATTGAAACTGAAGTATTCAGTAAATCCTTTATTTGTGAATGTGCAGGCGCAGTCCTAGCTTCTGAACAAAATAAACAGTATTCATATCTTTTTAGAGGTGACATTTGAATGGGGGTGACAGACAACAAACAGGCAAACAAATTAATAAGTAGTGCAATTGTAGTAAGTGGAAAATACTTGGAAAAGAGACAGGATGGAAAGGTGCTGCCCCAGGAAAGGCCTTTGAATCCATGAACATGTGAGCAGGGAGCAGAGTAAGGTGGGAGAGAGGATTCCAGTCAATATGACTAGCAAGGAAGACACAATCTTTGAATAAGAGCAAAGCTAGGGTAGGAAAGTATTAGGAGGTAAATTCCAGGTGAGGAACGTGCAGATCCTGGAGGGGCTCGGAAGTCAAGGTAAGGAGGAGTTTGGATTTTATTTTCATTGCATTGGGAAACCACTGGAGGGCTTTGAAGAAAGAACCATCATAGTTATGTTTTTATTTTTATTTATTTTATTTTTTTAAGATATTATTTATTTATTTGAGAGAGAGAGAATGAGAGATAGAGAGCACGAGAGGGAAGAGGGTCAGAGGGAGAAGCAGACTCCCCGCCGAGCAGGGAGTCCGATGCGGGACTCGATCCTGGGACTCCAGGATCATGACCTGAGCCAAAGGCAGTCGCTTAACCAACTGACCACCCAGGTGCCCCATATGTTTTTAAAGACCATGTTGGCAGGGAGCAGGAGGAGTAAAATCTGTAGGGGGCCTCTTGCTGTATGTCTAGAGGAAGATGAAGGGGAAGGAAGCTCTGCCCAGGATGATATGGAAAGGCCTCCAAGGCATACTGTTGATTTAAAAAAGAAAAAGCCAAACATGTCTAATATGTGATCCACATTATGTAAAAATAGCAAAATTAGTACTTTCAGACCACACAATAAAAACTGTATGTGTGTGAGTATGTGTAAATGCTTATTTAAAAGGCCTTCAGGAGAGACATGGAAGGCAACACTCCAGACAAGTAAAATAACTCTGGGAACAGAGTGGGTTTGGCTGTGGATGGGGATGAAAGCTTTTGCATGATTTATTTTTATTTTTATTTTTGCTGCAATTATGTATTCATTTATTGATTGCATATCTAAAATACAAATTATAAGAATTATGAAGCTAAATGAAACTGGTAGGTATTGTCAAAATAAGAATTATAAAGATTTTTTAAGTGCTACCTTTAAAAAGCTAATTATTTTAAAGAATAGGTGATTCTGGAAGTGTGAACTAAGTCCGATAATTTTACATTTAGAAATTTACTGTTGAAGGGAAACCAAATATGATACCCCAAAATATGCCACTTTGGCATGTGGATTACTCAAAGCTGAAGTCAATCAAGACCCAGCAGGCTCAAAAACAAACCAACAAAAAACATTTATTACCTCTCTCTTAACCAGCTAAAATAATTTATATGGGGGAGTCTGGCCCAGAAAAAGAGCTATTGCCAGAGATAATTTTTATCTCAAAGATCTATCTGTAAGGCATGGCAAACTAATTACCAAACATCTGCTCCTCTTTTCATCCTGTGAGTTACCCTCCTCCCTTTTGAAGTCCTGGGCCCCTATCCCCTCCCTTAGCTCAGGATGGCGTATAAACCTCAACTGCCTGATTGCCCTTCAGTCTCATACCTTTGGGGCTCCCGTATGAAATTAAATTTGTTTTTCTCCTGTTAATCTATTTTATAGAGATTTCATTATTAGACCAGTCAAGGAACCTAGAGGGAAGAAGGGAAAAATTTTCCGCCCCTAGACTGTCAAATTATTTTACTACAAAGTTAATTTTGAAAAAGATTGGATATACATTTACATAGAAGATGAGTAGGATGTTGAGAAGGTGTGAGAACATGTACAGATTTATGACAGTTCATCCAGAGATTTGGATCTAGAACTGCTGATAGAGAATAAGCAGAGAGCAAAAGCTGGTTTTAAGAGCACAGGATTTGGAAGGAGAATCTTGACAAGGAACCCCTTCTCCTCCATTTTCTAAGGGGACAATAAAGGGCAGGTCACACATAACCTCTGTGAACCTTCATCTCCTCTCTGCTAAAATGTAGCTAACCATTTCTACCTGACAGGGTTACTAGGAAGATAGCAGAAGGAAGAGAGAAAAGAGCTAGACAAAGAGAGAAGGTTGTTATTTAAAACCACAACTGAGTAATTCTGCTTCTACTCCCTAAGGGAGTGGTTGTCTTTTGTCCCTGGGGGAGGTGACCTTTTGTTTAGCAAAACAAAATGATGGGACATTTAGCTGTAACAATATTGGCCTTGAGGCATGGTAGGAAAGAAATTTTGTGAAGCAAAGTTTAAATTGCCCTACAGAATAAATAAGAATTTGTGTTTCAAGGACTGAGAAAAGCCCTCTAGGATGAGGAAGGTGTGGATTTCAACCAAGGAGAGTAGCTCAAGGCCTTCTTAAGAAAGCGGCCATCAAATAATAACCAATTTTAATCTGTTTCCTGGTTGTATGCAATATGGCACCCTCACCCCCATTATCCACAAATCTCAGTAAAAGACTGCTCCAGGAAAAGAAAAAAAAAAAAAGCTTTTTGATTCTTGGACTCTACTGAATGAATACTGGGAAGTTGTCTGTTTTGGGAGATTCAAAAGTATACAATGTGTAAGTCCAGAAGAATCATGGTGTTACAGGATTTTTTTCTTCATTGGTGCCCACGGTCCTTGGTCACAGTACTTCAAGGAATGAAAAGGTCGACCAGGCAGAGTGGTGGGCAGCAAAGCAAAGTTTATTGAGCAATAGCAAAGTGATAGGAGTACAAAGCTCCTTAGGAGGGAGGGGACCCAAGAGGGTTGCCACTGGAGTTTCTAAGTTTTGGGGTTATTATGGGCTGTTTTTATCTGATTAACCCTCCCTGTGCCTGTCATCCAATCAGGTTTTTGTCACCTATCTATCACATGGGAAAGAGCAGAGGGCTCCTTCCAAGGTGCTATAAAATTCTTTTAAGGGTGGTTTCCTCTTAGGGCAGAGGCCCCCTGTCCCTGCCTACCTGCCTTCCAACCATCCTTCATTAATGGGTTTCTATCACAAGTGCAATAGAATTTGTCACCAATGACAGTGTGCTTCCAGGTATATCTGGGTTGAAACAATGTGGGTGATAAGGGGTTCACAATGCCGGGAACAGAACAAGTGGTCAATGAATATTACCTCTGACTGACCCACAGACAGTGCTTGAGATGCTGCCTCATCGAGTGTGGTCATAATTCTAGTTTAGCCAACAATGTCAACAGTGCATATTGCCTGCCACTGGGCAACATACTACTCTCTGGACCTCAGTTTCCTTATTTATAAAATCTGCATACTAATTTTAACATATATTTCTGTGTTTGCAAGAATTAGATGAGGGAACAGAAGGCAAGCTGAGGACAAAGCAGAAGCTGACACCCCACAACCCACCCCTCCCACCATGGGATATATGTGACATTCCTCAGGCACTCCTGGCTGCCCTAAAGGAAAAACAAATAGTTAACTAAGATCACAATTCTACAAGACAGGACTCTCCCTCAGTTTACAAATGTCTGAGCAATCTACAAGAACAAAGCATTTCTGTCATCAGTAATTTAGCTTCCAGAAGGAAATGTAGATACAATTAAATGCCCTTATAACCTACAGCCCATTGACAGATAATTGAAGCAGCCTGGAGAGAGTAATGTTCCTCCAGGAAGTTCCCAACTATCTTAATGTTAATGCCTTACTAGACTGGTAAACAACCTTAACTTGACAATGGCAAGGCCTCTGGTATATTGTAGGTCCTCTTTAGCATATGAAAGTTCTCATGAAACCTCCCTTTTTCCTTACCTCCCCCAACCCCATAGTATACAAATAGCCACCCCTCACAACCCGGTGCAGTAGCTCTTTCTGCCCGCAGGTCCTGGCCCCATGATTTAATAAACCACCATTTTTCACCAAAAACACCTCAAGAATTCTTTCTTAGTCCTCGGCTCCGGACTCCACCCCACTGAAACTCACCTATATTCCAAAACTCCATCATTATTATTATTAAATACTTATTTTTTGTACCTGTTATACTGTAAAGTAGTCTCATAGCATTTAATTACAATGGAGACAACAAGACATTCTGGAAAGAGCAGTAACCCCAGGAGATGAGGAGCACAGCCCCACAGTGCCATTTACTCACTGAGGGACTCTGGGCCCAGTAGTCCCTGAGGCGAAATTGCTTGTTTATAAAGCATGGACTTAGAACCAGATAATGCCAAAGGTACATTTCCATTCTTAACATCAAATTTTGAGTCTCTAATTCTATATAAATGTGTCCATTACTAAAGTTCACATACATGCTATTTAAATATCTTATATACAAAGACAGTTAAGCTTGTTTCCCATCCCTTAGGCAGAATTCTCTAAAGGTTCATAAAGTAAAAAAGTGGCTTTTTATTTAAGCCACATATTATATGGAAATACCTTTGTCTCTGTGAGGCTTGGGTTGCCCATGTATAAAAATAAAAGGTCGTTTCAGAAGACTGGGGTAGTGTTTTGACCCAACATTTAGGTTGTCAGAATGGATGGAGGAAGGAGGCGAGAGGAGGCCAGGGATATGGCATACTTTCTGGCTCTGAGGGTTGCCACGGTGAGAAGACGTGGTCACTGGGGAGAAGGAAGCCAGAGTCTTCTGGGAATCTAAGCAGGTTAAAGGTACTATTGGGAAGAAGGTAGTAACAGAAAGGGAGGGGCCAAAATTTACTTGGGGCAGGGGACAACTTTGGGGTTTTGCCTCAAACCAACTAGTATGAAAGTGACTTGCAGGTGAGGAAAAAAAAAATCCTCTTTACATTCAATGTACCGGGCCAGAGATGAGAATATCTCCAACCAAAGCACTGGCAGTAGAAATAGAGGGAAATTGATACGTTTGAGATAGTCTGTGCAAGTAAAATTGATGGGTTTACTGATTGATATTGTAGATTGGGGGTTTGGGAAAAAGAAGAGTCAAGGATGATGCTAAGTTTCTGTCTTAAACAACTGTTTATTGGTTGATGTTATTTAATTAGGTGGGAAAGAATAGAAAAGAAATAAGCATGGGGAAGATAATAGGAGAATTAGGGTTTCCATTTTGGACCAGTTAATTTGAGATGGACGTGTAACTTCCAAATGGAGAAATCAAATAACAGCTTATAAATATCTCTGGCATACAGAAGACAGGTTTTGGGGGATTTTGTTTTGTTTTGTTTTAATATTTTATTTATTTGAGAGAGAGAGCACAAGCAGGGGAGGGGGTAGAGGGAGAGAGAGAAGCAGACTCCCCACTGAGCAGGGAGCCCAAATGTGGGGCTCCACCCCAGGACCCTGGGATCGTGACCTGAGCTGAAGGCAGACACTTAACCGACTGAGCCACCCAGGAGCCCTGGAGGACTGGTTTGAGGGAGAAATACTCTCTTTGTTGTAGCCCATGCATGAGTCAGAATAGATAAAATCACTAACACTAAGGGCCTCGCATCAAACCCAGGGAACGAGCATATAGATTGAAAAGAAGGAACTGATAGAGGGAAAAGAGAAAGAGGGGCTAAAGAGGTAGGTGGCCTTTAAGGAGGTCTTTAAGGAGGCTGGAGTATTCAGCTCTGTGAATTGCAGCTGAGAAGGAAGCTGAGCATAGAGGGGAATCTTTCGGATTTTGAACATGGCAGTTACTATTGACCTTATAAGAGCAGTTTTGGTGGTGTCTTGGGAGCAAAAGCCCAATTGAAGTTTTTCAGAAATGAGTTGGAGGTCTGACTGAAATGAAGCAACTCTTGTAGTAAATTATTTTGCAAAAATTAGTTTTTAAAAAAAGCAGAAATATGGAGGGGAGCTTGATCAACTTGAATTTATTTAAAAATTTCTGAAGTGTTTTCAAGTGTTCTCTGCTCATTGCCTCCTAATACTAACATAGTCTCTGACTAAACCAAACTAGTAGTGGTGGCCCCTGGACATACCATTCTTGGCCTTTGCATGAATTCAATTTAGTTGGAACTGATGGAGACATCTAGTTCATTATGTGTTTATAGAGGCCCCGGAGCTTGGGGTCATCCTTGATTTGAAGCCAGAGGCTAAGGATGACACTAGAGAAATCCAAGTAGAAGTATCCCATTTAGGATACTGGTCAGGAATGTGGTAGGAGCTGGGTTAAGGGACAGAGGAAATTGCTCATTCTACTTGAGAGACTGTAGCTGATGGGGAGGAATCAAGGCTGCAGCTAAAAGAAATGCCTTGTGATAACCTTGAAGAGAGGTTGTGAGGGTAGCTAATTATGCAGTGATTAGCTCAAACTAATAACCACTCCTTCTCTGACTTACACATTAAACTTTTTTCCTAAATTTATTTTCTTCCTCAATATTCTGACTTTGGCACAGCTTCACAGACCCCAGGGACAGTTTACCCATTTAGCTGGCTCAGACACAAGTGCTCTTGTCCTAAGAAGAGACCCATGGCTGGTACCTAGTGAGATGGGACCTGGAGGTAGAGATAATAAACTTAAGGCCCTTAGAGAGTAAACTGCTTGTCCAGTTGACTGGAGCCTACACAGATCTTTCTACCACAATTCAGAAACTAAAGGGTCCAAAATAAGATTATATTCAAGTTAATTGACTTCAGATAGCATCTAATATTTATTATATTATTTCAGACTTCAAGCTATACTATACCTTTTGTCTGCATTTTATTGTTTTCTTATTATAACAATCCTATGATATACAGTGTAGAGTATGATGAGAAAAGTCGAAGCTCTGAGATTATGCCAGCACTGAAAAAAAAGAAGAGCAGTGAGCTGAGCAGACTATAGTGGACAGCAGGCTTGGGAATAGATGCACAGGGCAGGTAGCTGGCAATGAGCCAAGCCGTGAAGATGTGCCACATAGTTATTCTCTATAACTCAGCCACCATCAATTTCTCTTTCCAAACAACACCTTGACTTTGTTTTGAAGAAGTAGTTATTCTGCAGTAGAATAAGTCCGGAAGTCAGTAATTCAGGGGACTTGTCCTAGCAAAAAGTTGAGCATAGGCCACTTGGGGGTTTCTTCTCTGGGACTTGAAGCTTAGAAGAATAAAAGGACTAAAATGCCTGGTATCCACTCTGTCCCCATGAATGTGTGCTGAGCAATTGGGACTGTGATTCTGCTTCTTACTTCTGCAACAGCCTTGCTTCCTGCCTTGTTCCTCTAGCCTAATCAGTTCAGCTCCTGATATCCTTCTAAGGGATCTCATTTTGCTTAAATGCACTAAGGCTGAATTTTTGTTGCTTGCAGTCAAGGAGCCCTGACTCATTCTGTGGACAAAATCTTACAAAATTTAGATAGAACAGAAGGTGTATAAACACACACCAGAAAACACAAGGATGGTGAAGGTGAACAAGGAGGAGCCACAGACAAGGTTTCATTCATCCAAACCTCAAGTGCAAGAAATATTTCTGTTTGGGGGCATCTGGGTGGCTCAGTTGGTTAAGCATCTGCCTTCTGCTCAGGTCATGATCCCAAGGTCCTGGGATCGAGCCCCACATCAGGATCTCTGCTCAGGAGGGGCCTGCTTCTCCCTCTCCTTGCTGCTCCCCTGCTTATACTCTGTGTGTGTGTGTGTGTCAAATAAATAAATAAAATCTTCAAAAAAAAGAAATATCTGTTTTAATTTATTCTAATCATACTTAATTTGTTTACAGAGCCGCCTTTCATCTGAATGACAGATTATTTAATCTGAGCTATTTCAGAGTCCTCCCCGTCCTATGGTGAGGTATACAAGAAACCGGAACTTACCTGTTATCAGAAGAGGAAGGAAGAGCCCTGTTCCTGGTCTGGTGTGGACTCTACCATAGGTCCTTTCATCATCTCTCTTTGGTCCACAGTGCTGACTGCAGAAGCCACATCACAGCTATCCTTCTGTCACTCTATCATCCAGAGCAGTAGATGCCAGAAGCACACCTGTCTTCAGTTTCCTCCTCAGTGTCCAATTCTTGCTCCATGAGAAGCTTAAATTTCATTTCCAGCCACTTTAACTTCTCTAACTCAGAAATTCTGGACCATTGCCTCCCTCTACCCTGGACAAGGCAAACCCAGCAGAATCTCCTTCAGCTGGCCTTTGGAAACTCAACAATGCCTGCTTTCTTAGAGATAGAGGTGCAGAAAAGAAATGCTAACACCAGTTAGTCTTTTTTTTTTTCCTTAATAGCATTCTCTCTTAAATAACTGATATAACACATACCTCATCATGTCATAATCACTTCATTACTAACTGTAAAATCTATGACAATATGAAAAATTTGATCTATCTTTACGTGCCTACTCTCTGGTTCCTGGACCTATTGAACACTCAGTAAATGCTTGTTAAATACAACACCACAAAAATGCACTATTTTTTTAAAGACTCATCTTAATGTCTTTGCTCCACTTCTGAGAATAGCTTTTGTGTGAAGTCATAAAAATGCATTGGTGAGTAGAGAACGTCCCCAAACCAAGATTTTCAAGTGCTTTTCAATAATTAAATTCTGAGGAACAATTTAAAGCTTGCATAGTTTTCTCTCAAATACTCTCTAGAGACAGCTGGTACTCGCTGGGGTTCATGGGCTTCATTACGAGTTTATTTTCCTCTCTTCAGTGTTGGATATACCTGCTGAAATGAGGAGGACTGAACAGGAGCACAAATTAAACAGGTGGGATCTGGAAGGCTGCAAAGCCCTTGCATAGATAGTTAAACAGCAGTCTGCACTCAATCCTGGCAATGCTAGGCTTTTGTGGTCCAAATGAAATCAAGTGAGTGGTTGCATGGACATAAGATGGCATTTGGGGACTTCAGTTCTAAGATCTGTTCAATCAATGAAGTGCCCTCAACAAGTCTGTTAGATATTTTCAGCCTCATTTCTCTCTCTCTGGATAACAGGATTTATAAACTGCTGTCCCAATGGAAAAGGGTGAAAAAACATCTTCAGACTTTCCACATACCCAGAAGCACATAGACCATGCTAGAACTTTAATCCAAAGGGACACTTGGTTTGCCCAAGTTAGAGTTTAATAAAAGTACACCTGGAGGCCTTTCTATTTCTATCCACTCAGATCCCTGAGGCCTCATCATCATGTTAGGGCTGCCCAGAACTAACTCTGCCCTCTTATCTACAACCCATTATAGGAACACCTGTCAATCCTGAACTTTCCAGTTACATCCTCTTCTTCCTTTTCCAGGCAATCTTTCCTTTCTTAGATTATGTTTCCCAAGCTCCATGTTAGGCACATATTGGCATTACCTATCGCTGTGGTTTATAGCAGTGATTATTGCTGACTATGTAAGAAAATAGTGTGTTCTCAGATGACAACTTCTAAGCCATAAACAGTGACCCCTGGTTAAAGTTTTAGACTGCACATCATGGGCAATGGAGAAGGCATGTGGTAGGAGGTAGTGGCAAGAAGGGTTCAGGTCTAGCTAATGAAGGATAGTCAGAAGTAAGGCAGGCAAGGACAAGGCCCCCCTCCCCCCCACCCTAAGAGGAAACTACCCTTAAAATGATTTTACACCACCCTGGAAGGAGCCTTCCACCCTTTCCCACAGTAAACAACTACCTGATAGGTAGGTGAGCACGTGGACAAAAACCTGATTGGGTGATGGGAGCCTGGAGGGTTTGTCAGGTTGAAACAGTCCTCCAACAATCTCATAAAAGCCCTTAGACTCAGAACTTTGCTTAGCTGCCCACCACTCTGTCTGGTCAACCTCTTCATTCTTTGAAGCAGTGTGACCAAGAACCATGGGCACTAAAGAAGAAGAAATCCTGCAACATAGCTTAGAGAACGTTTCTGTGTCGTGCACAGTGACTAGGAAATGCTGAGAACCATAGTTTGATTTGAATAAAAGCCACTACAGACTTGTGGAAAGGCATAGGATTGAATGTCTCACAGTTCACATTTCAAAGGACATTCTATCAATTATCTAATTTTATCCTCACTAACAAAGCACCTTATAATTAGACAGGATTAATCATTAAACATAATTTCACAAGTTGAGGAAACTATAGATCATACAGAAAAAAAAAGAGGAAAAAAGAGGCACTATTTTGAGCTCTGCCCTTATCATATTGTGGACTGGCACTGGGGGGGATTAAGGCCTACGTAATGCATGGGAGGGTCAGAAGATTAGCATTATCACTGTCCCTACTCCTGCCATGGGAGGTGAGGCCTGTGGGAAATCTGTGCTATACCTAAATTTAAACATTTTGATATTTAGGGTGTGTCTCTTATAAATGCTTTGCAAATGGCTAGCTTTATGTTACAACATGAGATTCTTACCTTTGTTAAATTCTTTAACCCAGACTAACTCAGGTAGTAGGTCGAAAACAGAAACTGATAAATAATTCAGAGCCTTGGTTGGTCTTCCCATCTCTGATTTCTTTTTTTTAAAGATTTTATTTATTTATTTATTTGAGAGAGAGAAAATGAGAGAGCACATGGGGGGGGTAGTCAGAGGGAGAAGCAGACTCCCTGCTGAGCAGGGAGCCCAATGCGAGACTTGATCCAGGGACTCCAGGATCATGACCTGAGCTGAAGGCAGTCGTTTAACCAACTGAGCCACCCAGGCACCCTTCCCATCTCTGATTTAAGAGTAATCAGGTTTTTTGTTTTTTGTTTTGTTTTGTTTTGAGAGAGAGAGAGACTGAGAGACAAAGTGCACACAGTGTGGGAGGGGCAGAGGGAGAAGGAAAGAGAATCTTAAGCAAGCTCCATGCCCGGGATGGAGCCCTGTGTTGTGGGGCTGAATCTCAGGACCTTGAGATCATGACCTGAGCCAAAATCAAGAGTTGAATGCTTAACCGACTGAGCTACCCAGGCGCCCCTAGAATAATCAGCTTGTAAACCAGTTATTTATTCAACAAATATTTATTGAGCTGCTTACATTTCCAGGCACAATTTTAGGTGGAAGGGTCTTCAACAGACCCCTTATTTAAACTCTTCCATTCTAAGACATCAAGAACTAAGCCCAGACTTGCCCATGGAAATTATTTGCAAAGTACTTTGAACAGTACTCAGCACATGTCACAAGCTTAACAAATTTTCTTTCTTTTTTTTTTAAGATTTTATTGATTTATTTGACAGAGAGAGAGAGATCACAAGTAGGCAGACAGGCAGGCAGAGGGAGAGGGAGAAGCCAGCTCCCCGCTGAGCATGGAGTCTGATGCAGGGCTCGACCCCAGGACGCCGGGACCATGACCTGAGCTAAAGGCAGACACCTAACCAACTGAGCCAACCAGGTGCCCCCATATTTATTTTCAAGAAATGATGGAATCTTATAGGATTATGTTAGCTAAGGGACTGGGATATTATATTTAGTTTGTGATGACAGGTATGTTGTCCATTTATTAATGAGAACTACTTCCTCATGCTACCATTGCTCTCTGGGGAAGGAGATGAGAGATCTAGATTCTCATCTTCCTTTAGAACCTGAGCAAGTCATGAAATCCTTGAATACATTTTTCTTATAATTTAAAAGATGATATCTATCCTACCTCCTTTATGTAGACTCAGTGAGGTTGGTGAAGTGATGGATGTCAAAGTTCCTTAAATAAAACGTAAAATACTGGACTGATACTAAACAATCTTGCAACTCTACAGACATAATAAAGAATTAATGGTTTGTGTTTGGGTCAG